>NW_026869659.1:0-41069 GCF_030014155.1 Tachysurus vachellii
TTTGGAGTACATTTTAACTAATAACTCCAGAAGGACAAAAGATAGAGAAAAAGCGTTTTTTGCGGCGTGTTAGACATAATAAAATATATAAACTACAATATAAAGTGAAAATTCACCCTCAGTGAGAAAATTAGGCCGATTAAGGATCTGGACTGGCCTCCCACTGAAAAAAGCTCAACTTGGCTGGGAATTATACTGTCTTTTTGAGAGATTTTTCCTAGAGGGCTACCCAGTAGAAGCTTGTTGACCTGGTTCGGGGTCATCCGCTGGGATCTGTGGGCTCAACATATGCTTCGCGGGGCACAGCACTCTGCCCGTGTGGTCCCGGAAACCTGGCGGTGTTAACAAAAAGGGCCACTGGCAGAGAGGTGAGTCATGGTCTTCTACCTGTCTTCACCTTGTTTAAATGTGTTGAAAATGTTTATTGTGTGACGGTTCAGGTATGATAGTAATGTGCAGCTTTAACACTATAGTGGTAAATAGGGCTTTAAATTTAGACATTTGTCTCACTTAGCAAATTAATAGGATTATTTTCCTTAAAAAATTATCTGTTTTATCTTAAATAAATAAATAATTTATTCTATTATTATGCTGCGCTAACATATTATTATTGTAAATAGGACTTCAAAGCAATCATTCTACTAAATAGGACCCTAAATGTAATCATTTATCTTAATGAATAAATAAATCATGCGGATTATTTTCTTAAAAAATGATCTTCATCCTAATAAGTAAATAAATAAATATATTATTTGTTCACTTAAATCATTATTTTTTATCTTAATAAATAAATTGTTTATCCAATTGGCTATGGGACACGAGCCGAGGAGTGATCGCCCTACGGCTAGCCGCCATGGATGAGGGTGTATAGTAATGAAAGGCTGAAACACCCTGTGACTCTATGGTTTACTACTGATGACGTGTCTCACTATTTAGGATGTCGTCGGGCTAAAGAGGGCTTTAATTTAGTCTGTACCCTTAGCCCTAAATAGCATTTAGTGCGTTCTCCATTCCTGAACCCTAAAACATAACCGCAGGTTTCCATTTCTAAGCCCTAAACATAACCATGTATCTAGCTCTGGTGGTTGGAGCCCTAAACCTAACCCTAAAACCTAACCCTAAACTTAACCCTAATTTTTAGCACCCTACACCTAACTCTCAGCCCTAAACATAACCGTGTTTCTAGCCCTAGGGTTTAGAGCCCTAAGCCTAACCCTAAAACTTAACCGTTAGCCCTAACCCTAATTCCCAGCCCTAAACATAACCGGAGATTTAAAGCGCGTTCGTAACCCTAATTTTTCGAACCGTAAACCTAACTTTTAGCCCTAAACATAACCTTAGGCGTCGTCTGAGGTCGGAACCCTAATTTAGACCGACCTCCAACTCTAGAAGAGCGCTTTAAGCTCGTAACTCTAAATAGGCGATGTTTTTTCGTTCGTCGTGACGGTGGTGGCCGAAGACGAGGCCCGAGTGGCAGGCCCGTGCACAACGTTGGTTCTGGTTCACTCCCGGAGCCACGGTCTTTTCCCCTAACCTAACCCAGCCAGTGCCGCCCTCGGACACCTCGTTGGAAGCCATCTCCACGTGACGCGTGATCCTGGTGGGCAGAGGTTAAAAAACTTTAACTGTTAACCTCAGTAAAATAAACAAAACGTAATGTCTTGATATACACACCCACCGAGGCACCCTATTAGTTGGGGGCGACAGTTTCGATGCTCATTCATGAGCGCGTGCTGCAGCGATCGGGCCGAATGACACGGGCGATCCGTGCTCTATGGGCGGCCGAACAGAAAGGCGCCGGGGCGTAAGCGCGAGGGATATAAGAGGGACGGGAAGCGTAAGCGCATCGTAGTCTCAAGGGTCATGGGTTACGTTTCCGGAGCACGGTTTGGGATTAGCCCGAATCTAGCATAGGGGTCTGCCGCCCTCGACGCAGGATACCGAGGAGAAAGGCCAAGAATGACCCATGACTTTTCTCGTGCCACCCTCAGAGGTCTGGTCCACCCTGAAGGGAACGGCGATCGTTAGCTTAGGCTCTGGTTGCGTGCCTCGACCACCGAGCAGATGCCCGCTTCGTATTGCCCTTAATAGATCTCCGCTGGCCTTGTAGCGACCCTAAAATAGGCGCCCGCCGGCCCAATCTTACCCCGTTCAGAGCGTTAAAGCTCAGGCATGAATACGGAGATTCAAGAAATAGGCGTCGTAGGTTATTAGGCCTAAAATTTATTTAATTAAAATAACTTAATTAATTTTCTAAATAGGTTAATAATCACGGATTAGATTTAAAATAAGGGGGAGATGGTAACTACGCTCCATCCTGCTAAAATAATGTTTGGACCGGAAACTTAGGCCTGAACTTTAAATTAGAGGCGTTTATTAGCTATTTTAATTTAAATTAGTAAACTCTTATTTTAGCAGCGATCCAAAATCTCTTTAAATTCCACCTTAGACGGGCTTTGACCCATTTCCAACCAGTTAAATGGTGTTTAAGGGGTTTTAGACCTATAATTTGCATAACTCCGCCCATAAAGTCAATTTTGGAGT
Organism: Tachysurus vachellii; assembly: GCF_030014155.1. Taxonomy (NCBI): domain Eukaryota; kingdom Metazoa; phylum Chordata; class Actinopteri; order Siluriformes; family Bagridae; genus Tachysurus; species Tachysurus vachellii. Next base: position 2,545 of record NW_026869659.1, read on the forward strand.
ACATTTTAACTAATAACTCCAGAAGGACAAAAGATAGAGAAAAAGCGTTTTTTGCGGCGTGTTAGACATAATAAAATATATAAACTACAATATAAAGTGAAAATTCACCCTCAGTGAGAAAATTAGGCCGATTAAGGATCTGGACTGGCCTCCCACTGAAAAAAGCTCAACTTGGCTGGGAATTATACTGTCTTTTTGAGAGATTTTTCCTAGAGGGCTACCCAGTAGAAGCTTGTTGACCTGGTTCGGGGTCATCCGCTGGGATCTGTGGGCTCAACATATGCTTCGCGGGGCACAGCACTCTGCCCGTGTGGTCCCGGAAACCTGGCGGTGTTAACAAAAAGGGCCACTGGCAGAGAGGTGAGTCATGGTCTTCTACCTGTCTTCACCTTGTTTAAATGTGTTGAAAATGTTTATTGTGTGACGGTTCAGGTATGATAGTAATGTGCAGCTTTAACACTATAGTGGTAAATAGGGCTTTAAATTTAGACATTTGTCTCACTTAGCAAATTAATAGGATTATTTTCCTTAAAAAATTATCTGTTTTATCTTAAATAAATAAATAATTTATTCTATTATTATGCTGCGCTAACATATTATTATTGTAAATAGGACTTCAAAGCAATCATTCTACTAAATAGGACCCTAAATGTAATCATTTATCTTAATGAATAAATAAATCATGCGGATTATTTTCTTAAAAAATGATCTTCATCCTAATAAGTAAATAAATAAATATATTATTTGTTCACTTAAATCATTATTTTTTATCTTAATAAATAAATTGTTTATCCAATTGGCTATGGGACACGAGCCGAGGAGTGATCGCCCTACGGCTAGCCGCCATGGATGAGGGTGTATAGTAATGAAAGGCTGAAACACCCTGTGACTCTATGGTTTACTACTGATGACGTGTCTCACTATTTAGGATGTCGTCGGGCTAAAGAGGGCTTTAATTTAGTCTGTACCCTTAGCCCTAAATAGCATTTAGTGCGTTCTCCATTCCTGAACCCTAAAACATAACCGCAGGTTTCCATTTCTAAGCCCTAAACATAACCATGTATCTAGCTCTGGTGGTTGGAGCCCTAAACCTAACCCTAAAACCTAACCCTAAACTTAACCCTAATTTTTAGCACCCTACACCTAACTCTCAGCCCTAAACATAACCGTGTTTCTAGCCCTAGGGTTTAGAGCCCTAAGCCTAACCCTAAAACTTAACCGTTAGCCCTAACCCTAATTCCCAGCCCTAAACATAACCGGAGATTTAAAGCGCGTTCGTAACCCTAATTTTTCGAACCGTAAACCTAACTTTTAGCCCTAAACATAACCTTAGGCGTCGTCTGAGGTCGGAACCCTAATTTAGACCGACCTCCAACTCTAGAAGAGCGCTTTAAGCTCGTAACTCTAAATAGGCGATGTTTTTTCGTTCGTCGTGACGGTGGTGGCCGAAGACGAGGCCCGAGTGGCAGGCCCGTGCACAACGTTGGTTCTGGTTCACTCCCGGAGCCACGGTCTTTTCCCCTAACCTAACCCAGCCAGTGCCGCCCTCGGACACCTCGTTGGAAGCCATCTCCACGTGACGCGTGATCCTGGTGGGCAGAGGTTAAAAAACTTTAACTGTTAACCTCAGTAAAATAAACAAAACGTAATGTCTTGATATACACACCCACCGAGGCACCCTATTAGTTGGGGGCGACAGTTTCGATGCTCATTCATGAGCGCGTGCTGCAGCGATCGGGCCGAATGACACGGGCGATCCGTGCTCTATGGGCGGCCGAACAGAAAGGCGCCGGGGCGTAAGCGCGAGGGATATAAGAGGGACGGGAAGCGTAAGCGCATCGTAGTCTCAAGGGTCATGGGTTACGTTTCCGGAGCACGGTTTGGGATTAGCCCGAATCTAGCATAGGGGTCTGCCGCCCTCGACGCAGGATACCGAGGAGAAAGGCCAAGAATGACCCATGACTTTTCTCGTGCCACCCTCAGAGGTCTGGTCCACCCTGAAGGGAACGGCGATCGTTAGCTTAGGCTCTGGTTGCGTGCCTCGACCACCGAGCAGATGCCCGCTTCGTATTGCCCTTAATAGATCTCCGCTGGCCTTGTAGCGACCCTAAAATAGGCGCCCGCCGGCCCAATCTTACCCCGTTCAGAGCGTTAAAGCTCAGGCATGAATACGGAGATTCAAGAAATAGGCGTCGTAGGTTATTAGGCCTAAAATTTATTTAATTAAAATAACTTAATTAATTTTCTAAATAGGTTAATAATCACGGATTAGATTTAAAATAAGGGGGAGATGGTAACTACGCTCCATCCTGCTAAAATAATGTTTGGACCGGAAACTTAGGCCTGAACTTTAAATTAGAGGCGTTTATTAGCTATTTTAATTTAAATTAGTAAACTCTTATTTTAGCAGCGATCCAAAATCTCTTTAAATTCCACCTTAGACGGGCTTTGACCCATTTCCAACCAGTTAAATGGTGTTTAAGGGGTTTTAGACCTATAATTTGCATAACTCCGCCCATAAAGTCAATTTTGGAGTACATTTTAACTAATAACTCCAGAAGGACAAAAGATAGAGAAAAAGCGTTTTTTGCGGCGTGTTAGACATAATAAAATATATAAACTACAATATAAAGTGAAAATTCACCCTCAGTGAGAAAATTAGGCCGATTAAGGATCTGGACTGGCCTCCCACTGAAAAAAGCTCAACTTGGCTGGGAATTATACTGTCTTTTTGAGAGATTTTTCCTAGAGGGCTACCCAGTAGAAGCTTGTTGACCTGGTTCGGGGTCATCCGCTGGGATCTGTGGGCTCAACATATGCTTCGCGGGGCACAGCACTCTGCCCGTGTGGTCCCGGAAACCTGGCGGTGTTAACAAAAAGGGCCACTGGCAGAGAGGTGAGTCATGGTCTTCTACCTGTCTTCACCTTGTTTAAATGTGTTGAAAATGTTTATTGTGTGACGGTTCAGGTATGATAGTAATGTGCAGCTTTAACACTATAGTGGTAAATAGGGCTTTAAATTTAGACATTTGTCTCACTTAGCAAATTAATAGGATTATTTTCCTTAAAAAATTATCTGTTTTATCTTAAATAAATAAATAATTTATTCTATTATTATGCTGCGCTAACATATTATTATTGTAAATAGGACTTCAAAGCAATCATTCTACTAAATAGGACCCTAAATGTAATCATTTATCTTAATGAATAAATAAATCATGCGGATTATTTTCTTAAAAAATGATCTTCATCCTAATAAGTAAATAAATAAATATATTATTTGTTCACTTAAATCATTATTTTTTATCTTAATAAATAAATTGTTTATCCAATTGGCTATGGGACACGAGCCGAGGAGTGATCGCCCTACGGCTAGCCGCCATGGATGAGGGTGTATAGTAATGAAAGGCTGAAACACCCTGTGACTCTATGGTTTACTACTGATGACGTGTCTCACTATTTAGGAGGTCGTCGGGCTAAAGAGGGCTTTAATTTAGTCTGTACCCTTAGCCCTAAATAGCATTTAGTGCGTTCTCCATTCCTGAACCCTAAAACATAACCGCAGGTTTCCATTTCTAAGCCCTAAACATAACCATGTATCTAGCTCTGGTGGTTGGAGCCCTAAACCTAACCCTAAAACCTAACCCTAAACTTAACCCTAATTTTTAGCACCCTACACCTAACTCTCAGCCCTAAACATAACCGTGTTTCTAGCCCTAGGGTTTAGAGCCCTAAGCCTAACCCTAAAACTTAACCGTTAGCCCTAACCCTAATTCCCAGCCCTAAACATAACCGGAGATTTAAAGCGCGTTCGTAACCCTAATTTTTCGAACCGTAAACCTAACTTTTAGCCCTAAACATAACCTTAGGCGTCGTCTGAGGTCGGAACCCTAATTTAGACCGACCTCCAACTCTAGAAGAGCGCTTTAAGCTCGTAACTCTAAATAGGCGATGTTTTTTCGTTCGTCGTGACGGTGGTGGCCGAAGACGAGGCCCGAGTGGCAGGCCCGTGCACAACGTTGGTTCTGGTTCACTCCCGGAGCCACGGTCTTTTCCCCTAACCTAACCCAGCCAGTGCCGCCCTCGGACACCTCGTTGGAAGCCATCTCCACGTGACGCGTGATCCTGGTGGGCAGAGGTTAAAAAACTTTAACTGTTAACCTCAGTAAAATAAACAAAACGTAATGTCTTGATATACACACCCACCGAGGCACCCTATTAGTTGGGGGCGACAGTTTCGATGCTCATTCATGAGCGCGTGCTGCAGCGATCGGGCCGAATGACACGGGCGATCCGTGCTCTATGGGCGGCCGAACAGAAAGGCGCCGGGGCGTAAGCGCGAGGGATATAAGAGGGACGGGAAGCGTAAGCGCATCGTAGTCTCAAGGGTCATGGGTTACGTTTCCGGAGCACGGTTTGGGATTAGCCCGAATCTAGCATAGGGGTCTGCCGCCCTCGACGCAGGATACCGAGGAGAAAGGCCAAGAATGACCCATGACTTTTCTCGTGCCACCCTCAGAGGTCTGGTCCACCCTGAAGGGAACGGCGATCGTTAGCTTAGGCTCTGGTTGCGTGCCTCGACCACCGAGCAGATGCCCGCTTCGTATTGCCCTTAATAGATCTCCGCTGGCCTTGTAGCGACCCTAAAATAGGCGCCCGCCGGCCCAATCTTACCCCGTTCAGAGCGTTAAAGCTCAGGCATGAATACGGAGATTCAAGAAATAGGCGTCGTAGGTTATTAGGCCTAAAATTTATTTAATTAAAATAACTTAATTAATTTTCTAAATAGGTTAATAATCACGGATTAGATTTAAAATAAGGGGGAGATGGTAACTACGCTCCATCCTGCTAAAATAATGTTTGGACCGGAAACTTAGGCCTGAACTTTAAATTAGAGGCGTTTATTAGCTATTTTAATTTAAATTAGTAAACTCTTATTTTAGCAGCGATCCAAAATCTCTTTAAATTCCACCTTAGACGGGCTTTGACCCATTTCCAACCAGTTAAATGGTGTTTAAGGGGTTTTAGACCTATAATTTGCATAACTCCGCCCATAAAGTCAATTTTGGAGTACATTTTAACTAATAACTCCAGAAGGACAAAAGATAGAGAAAAAGCGTTTTTTGCGGCGTGTTAGACATAATAAAATATATAAACTACAATATAAAGTGAAAATTCACCCTCAGTGAGAAAATTAGGCCGATTAAGGATCTGGACTGGCCTCCCACTGAAAAAAGCTCAACTTGGCTGGGAATTATACTGTCTTTTTGAGAGATTTTTCCTAGAGGGCTACCCAGTAGAAGCTTGTTGACCTGGTTCGGGGTCATCCGCTGGGATCTGTGGGCTCAACATATGCTTCGCGGGGCACAGCACTCTGCCCGTGTGGTCCCGGAAACCTGGCGGTGTTAACAAAAAGGGCCACTGGCAGAGAGGTGAGTCATGGTCTTCTACCTGTCTTCACCTTGTTTAAATGTGTTGAAAATGTTTATTGTGTGACGGTTCAGGTATGATAGTAATGTGCAGCTTTAACACTATAGTGGTAAATAGGGCTTTAAATTTAGACATTTGTCTCACTTAGCAAATTAATAGGATTATTTTCCTTAAAAAATTATCTGTTTTATCTTAAATAAATAAATAATTTATTCTATTATTATGCTGCGCTAACATATTATTATTGTAAATAGGACTTCAAAGCAATCATTCTACTAAATAGGACCCTAAATGTAATCATTTATCTTAATGAATAAATAAATCATGCGGATTATTTTCTTAAAAAATGATCTTCATCCTAATAAGTAAATAAATAAATATATTATTTGTTCACTTAAATCATTATTTTTTATCTTAATAAATAAATTGTTTATCCAATTGGCTATGGGACACGAGCCGAGGAGTGATCGCCCTACGGCTAGCCGCCATGGATGAGGGTGTATAGTAATGAAAGGCTGAAACACCCTGTGACTCTATGGTTTACTACTGATGACGTGTCTCACTATTTAGGAGGTCGTCGGGCTAAAGAGGGCTTTAATTTAGTCTGTACCCTTAGCCCTAAATAGCATTTAGTGCGTTCTCCATTCCTGAACCCTAAAACATAACCGCAGGTTTCCATTTCTAAGCCCTAAACATAACCATGTATCTAGCTCTGGTGGTTGGAGCCCTAAACCTAACCCTAAAACCTAACCCTAAACTTAACCCTAATTTTTAGCACCCTACACCTAACTCTCAGCCCTAAACATAACCGTGTTTCTAGCCCTAGGGTTTAGAGCCCTAAGCCTAACCCTAAAACTTAACCGTTAGCCCTAACCCTAATTCCCAGCCCTAAACATAACCGGAGATTTAAAGCGCGTTCGTAACCCTAATTTTTCGAACCGTAAACCTAACTTTTAGCCCTAAACATAACCTTAGGCGTCGTCTGAGGTCGGAACCCTAATTTAGACCGACCTCCAACTCTAGAAGAGCGCTTTAAGCTCGTAACTCTAAATAGGCGATGTTTTTTCGTTCGTCGTGACGGTGGTGGCCGAAGACGAGGCCCGAGTGGCAGGCCCGTGCACAACGTTGGTTCTGGTTCACTCCCGGAGCCACGGTCTTTTCCCCTAACCTAACCCAGCCAGTGCCGCCCTCGGACACCTCGTTGGAAGCCATCTCCACGTGACGCGTGATCCTGGTGGGCAGAGGTTAAAAAACTTTAACTGTTAACCTCAGTAAAATAAACAAAACGTAATGTCTTGATATACACACCCACCGAGGCACCCTATTAGTTGGGGGCGACAGTTTCGATGCTCATTCATGAGCGCGTGCTGCAGCGATCGGGCCGAATGACACGGGCGATCCGTGCTCTATGGGCGGCCGAACAGAAAGGCGCCGGGGCGTAAGCGCGAGGGATATAAGAGGGACGGGAAGCGTAAGCGCATCGTAGTCTCAAGGGTCATGGGTTACGTTTCCGGAGCACGGTTTGGGATTAGCCCGAATCTAGCATAGGGGTCTGCCGCCCTCGACGCAGGATACCGAGGAGAAAGGCCAAGAATGACCCATGACTTTTCTCGTGCCACCCTCAGAGGTCTGGTCCACCCTGAAGGGAACGGCGATCGTTAGCTTAGGCTCTGGTTGCGTGCCTCGACCACCGAGCAGATGCCCGCTTCGTATTGCCCTTAATAGATCTCCGCTGGCCTTGTAGCGACCCTAAAATAGGCGCCCGCCGGCCCAATCTTACCCCGTTCAGAGCGTTAAAGCTCAGGCATGAATACGGAGATTCAAGAAATAGGCGTCGTAGGTTATTAGGCCTAAAATTTATTTAATTAAAATAACTTAATTAATTTTCTAAATAGGTTAATAATCACGGATTAGATTTAAAATAAGGGGGAGATGGTAACTACGCTCCATCCTGCTAAAATAATGTTTGGACCGGAAACTTAGGCCTGAACTTTAAATTAGAGGCGTTTATTAGCTATTTTAATTTAAATTAGTAAACTCTTATTTTAGCAGCGATCCAAAATCTCTTTAAATTCCACCTTAGACGGGCTTTGACCCATTTCCAACCAGTTAAATGGTGTTTAAGGGGTTTTAGACCTATAATTTGCATAACTCCGCCCATAAAGTCAATTTTGGAGTACATTTTAACTAATAACTCCAGAAGGACAAAAGATAGAGAAAAAGCGTTTTTTGCGGCGTGTTAGACATAATAAAATATATAAACTACAATATAAAGTGAAAATTCACCCTCAGTGAGAAAATTAGGCCGATTAAGGATCTGGACTGGCCTCCCACTGAAAAAAGCTCAACTTGGCTGGGAATTATACTGTCTTTTTGAGAGATTTTTCCTAGAGGGCTACCCAGTAGAAGCTTGTTGACCTGGTTCGGGGTCATCCGCTGGGATCTGTGGGCTCAACATATGCTTCGCGGGGCACAGCACTCTGCCCGTGTGGTCCCGGAAACCTGGCGGTGTTAACAAAAAGGGCCACTGGCAGAGAGGTGAGTCATGGTCTTCTACCTGTCTTCACCTTGTTTAAATGTGTTGAAAATGTTTATTGTGTGACGGTTCAGGTATGATAGTAATGTGCAGCTTTAACACTATAGTGGTAAATAGGGCTTTAAATTTAGACATTTGTCTCACTTAGCAAATTAATAGGATTATTTTCCTTAAAAAATTATCTGTTTTATCTTAAATAAATAAATAATTTATTCTATTATTATGCTGCGCTAACATATTATTATTGTAAATAGGACTTCAAAGCAATCATTCTACTAAATAGGACCCTAAATGTAATCATTTATCTTAATGAATAAATAAATCATGCGGATTATTTTCTTAAAAAATGATCTTCATCCTAATAAGTAAATAAATAAATATATTATTTGTTCACTTAAATCATTATTTTTTATCTTAATAAATAAATTGTTTATCCAATTGGCTATGGGACACGAGCCGAGGAGTGATCGCCCTACGGCTAGCCGCCATGGATGAGGGTGTATAGTAATGAAAGGCTGAAACACCCTGTGACTCTATGGTTTACTACTGATGACGTGTCTCACTATTTAGGATGTCGTCGGGCTAAAGAGGGCTTTAATTTAGTCTGTACCCTTAGCCCTAAATAGCATTTAGTGCGTTCTCCATTCCTGAACCCTAAAACATAACCGCAGGTTTCCATTTCTAAGCCCTAAACATAACCATGTATCTAGCTCTGGTGGTTGGAGCCCTAAACCTAACCCTAAAACCTAACCCTAAACTTAACCCTAATTTTTAGCACCCTACACCTAACTCTCAGCCCTAAACATAACCGTGTTTCTAGCCCTAGGGTTTAGAGCCCTAAGCCTAACCCTAAAACTTAACCGTTAGCCCTAACCCTAATTCCCAGCCCTAAACATAACCGGAGATTTAAAGCGCGTTCGTAACCCTAATTTTTCGAACCGTAAACCTAACTTTTAGCCCTAAACATAACCTTAGGCGTCGTCTGAGGTCGGAACCCTAATTTAGACCGACCTCCAACTCTAGAAGAGCGCTTTAAGCTCGTAACTCTAAATAGGCGATGTTTTTTCGTTCGTCGTGACGGTGGTGGCCGAAGACGAGGCCCGAGTGGCAGGCCCGTGCACAACGTTGGTTCTGGTTCACTCCCGGAGCCACGGTCTTTTCCCCTAACCTAACCCAGCCAGTGCCGCCCTCGGACACCTCGTTGGAAGCCATCTCCACGTGACGCGTGATCCTGGTGGGCAGAGGTTAAAAAACTTTAACTGTTAACCTCAGTAAAATAAACAAAACGTAATGTCTTGATATACACACCCACCGAGGCACCCTATTAGTTGGGGGCGACAGTTTCGATGCTCATTCATGAGCGCGTGCTGCAGCGATCGGGCCGAATGACACGGGCGATCCGTGCTCTATGGGCGGCCGAACAGAAAGGCGCCGGGGCGTAAGCGCGAGGGATATAAGAGGGACGGGAAGCGTAAGCGCATCGTAGTCTCAAGGGTCATGGGTTACGTTTCCGGAGCACGGTTTGGGATTAGCCCGAATCTAGCATAGGGGTCTGCCGCCCTCGACGCAGGATACCGAGGAGAAAGGCCAAGAATGACCCATGACTTTTCTCGTGCCACCCTCAGAGGTCTGGTCCACCCTGAAGGGAACGGCGATCGTTAGCTTAGGCTCTGGTTGCGTGCCTCGACCACCGAGCAGATGCCCGCTTCGTATTGCCCTTAATAGATCTCCGCTGGCCTTGTAGCGACCCTAAAATAGGCGCCCGCCGGCCCAATCTTACCCCGTTCAGAGCGTTAAAGCTCAGGCATGAATACGGAGATTCAAGAAATAGGCGTCGTAGGTTATTAGGCCTAAAATTTATTTAATTAAAATAACTTAATTAATTTTCTAAATAGGTTAATAATCACGGATTAGATTTAAAATAAGGGGGAGATGGTAACTACGCTCCATCCTGCTAAAATAATGTTTGGACCGGAAACTTAGGCCTGAACTTTAAATTAGAGGCGTTTATTAGCTATTTTAATTTAAATTAGTAAACTCTTATTTTAGCAGCGATCCAAAATCTCTTTAAATTCCACCTTAGACGGGCTTTGACCCATTTCCAACCAGTTAAATGGTGTTTAAGGGGTTTTAGACCTATAATTTGCATAACTCCGCCCATAAAGTCAATTTTGGAGTACATTTTAACTAATAACTCCAGAAGGACAAAAGATAGAGAAAAAGCGTTTTTTGCGGCGTGTTAGACATAATAAAATATATAAACTACAATATAAAGTGAAAATTCACCCTCAGTGAGAAAATTAGGCCGATTAAGGATCTGGACTGGCCTCCCACTGAAAAAAGCTCAACTTGGCTGGGAATTATACTGTCTTTTTGAGAGATTTTTCCTAGAGGGCTACCCAGTAGAAGCTTGTTGACCTGGTTCGGGGTCATCCGCTGGGATCTGTGGGCTCAACATATGCTTCGCGGGGCACAGCACTCTGCCCGTGTGGTCCCGGAAACCTGGCGGTGTTAACAAAAAGGGCCACTGGCAGAGAGGTGAGTCATGGTCTTCTACCTGTCTTCACCTTGTTTAAATGTGTTGAAAATGTTTATTGTGTGACGGTTCAGGTATGATAGTAATGTGCAGCTTTAACACTATAGTGGTAAATAGGGCTTTAAATTTAGACATTTGTCTCACTTAGCAAATTAATAGGATTATTTTCCTTAAAAAATTATCTGTTTTATCTTAAATAAATAAATAATTTATTCTATTATTATGCTGCGCTAACATATTATTATTGTAAATAGGACTTCAAAGCAATCATTCTACTAAATAGGACCCTAAATGTAATCATTTATCTTAATGAATAAATAAATCATGCGGATTATTTTCTTAAAAAATGATCTTCATCCTAATAAGTAAATAAATAAATATATTATTTGTTCACTTAAATCATTATTTTTTATCTTAATAAATAAATTGTTTATCCAATTGGCTATGGGACACGAGCCGAGGAGTGATCGCCCTACGGCTAGCCGCCATGGATGAGGGTGTATAGTAATGAAAGGCTGAAACACCCTGTGACTCTATGGTTTACTACTGATGACGTGTCTCACTATTTAGGATGTCGTCGGGCTAAAGAGGGCTTTAATTTAGTCTGTACCCTTAGCCCTAAATAGCATTTAGTGCGTTCTCCATTCCTGAACCCTAAAACATAACCGCAGGTTTCCATTTCTAAGCCCTAAACATAACCATGTATCTAGCTCTGGTGGTTGGAGCCCTAAACCTAACCCTAAAACCTAACCCTAAACTTAACCCTAATTTTTAGCACCCTACACCTAACTCTCAGCCCTAAACATAACCGTGTTTCTAGCCCTAGGGTTTAGAGCCCTAAGCCTAACCCTAAAACTTAACCGTTAGCCCTAACCCTAATTCCCAGCCCTAAACATAACCGGAGATTTAAAGCGCGTTCGTAACCCTAATTTTTCGAACCGTAAACCTAACTTTTAGCCCTAAACATAACCTTAGGCGTCGTCTGAGGTCGGAACCCTAATTTAGACCGACCTCCAACTCTAGAAGAGCGCTTTAAGCTCGTAACTCTAAATAGGCGATGTTTTTTCGTTCGTCGTGACGGTGGTGGCCGAAGACGAGGCCCGAGTGGCAGGCCCGTGCACAACGTTGGTTCTGGTTCACTCCCGGAGCCACGGTCTTTTCCCCTAACCTAACCCAGCCAGTGCCGCCCTCGGACACCTCGTTGGAAGCCATCTCCACGTGACGCGTGATCCTGGTGGGCAGAGGTTAAAAAACTTTAACTGTTAACCTCAGTAAAATAAACAAAACGTAATGTCTTGATATACACACCCACCGAGGCACCCTATTAGTTGGGGGCGACAGTTTCGATGCTCATTCATGAGCGCGTGCTGCAGCGATCGGGCCGAATGACACGGGCGATCCGTGCTCTATGGGCGGCCGAACAGAAAGGCGCCGGGGCGTAAGCGCGAGGGATATAAGAGGGACGGGAAGCGTAAGCGCATCGTAGTCTCAAGGGTCATGGGTTACGTTTCCGGAGCACGGTTTGGGATTAGCCCGAATCTAGCATAGGGGTCTGCCGCCCTCGACGCAGGATACCGAGGAGAAAGGCCAAGAATGACCCATGACTTTTCTCGTGCCACCCTCAGAGGTCTGGTCCACCCTGAAGGGAACGGCGATCGTTAGCTTAGGCTCTGGTTGCGTGCCTCGACCACCGAGCAGATGCCCGCTTCGTATTGCCCTTAATAGATCTCCGCTGGCCTTGTAGCGACCCTAAAATAGGCGCCCGCCGGCCCAATCTTACCCCGTTCAGAGCGTTAAAGCTCAGGCATGAATACGGAGATTCAAGAAATAGGCGTCGTAGGTTATTAGGCCTAAAATTTATTTAATTAAAATAACTTAATTAATTTTCTAAATAGGTTAATAATCACGGATTAGATTTAAAATAAGGGGGAGATGGTAACTACGCTCCATCCTGCTAAAATAATGTTTGGACCGGAAACTTAGGCCTGAACTTTAAATTAGAGGCGTTTATTAGCTATTTTAATTTAAATTAGTAAACTCTTATTTTAGCAGCGATCCAAAATCTCTTTAAATTCCACCTTAGACGGGCTTTGACCCATTTCCAACCAGTTAAATGGTGTTTAAGGGGTTTTAGACCTATAATTTGCATAACTCCGCCCATAAAGTCAATTTTGGAGTACATTTTAACTAATAACTCCAGAAGGACAAAAGATAGAGAAAAAGCGTTTTTTGCGGCGTGTTAGACATAATAAAATATATAAACTACAATATAAAGTGAAAATTCACCCTCAGTGAGAAAATTAGGCCGATTAAGGATCTGGACTGGCCTCCCACTGAAAAAAGCTCAACTTGGCTGGGAATTATACTGTCTTTTTGAGAGATTTTTCCTAGAGGGCTACCCAGTAGAAGCTTGTTGACCTGGTTCGGGGTCATCCGCTGGGATCTGTGGGCTCAACATATGCTTCGCGGGGCACAGCACTCTGCCCGTGTGGTCCCGGAAACCTGGCGGTGTTAACAAAAAGGGCCACTGGCAGAGAGGTGAGTCATGGTCTTCTACCTGTCTTCACCTTGTTTAAATGTGTTGAAAATGTTTATTGTGTGACGGTTCAGGTATGATAGTAATGTGCAGCTTTAACACTATAGTGGTAAATAGGGCTTTAAATTTAGACATTTGTCTCACTTAGCAAATTAATAGGATTATTTTCCTTAAAAAATTATCTGTTTTATCTTAAATAAATAAATAATTTATTCTATTATTATGCTGCGCTAACATATTATTATTGTAAATAGGACTTCAAAGCAATCATTCTACTAAATAGGACCCTAAATGTAATCATTTATCTTAATGAATAAATAAATCATGCGGATTATTTTCTTAAAAAATGATCTTCATCCTAATAAGTAAATAAATAAATATATTATTTGTTCACTTAAATCATTATTTTTTATCTTAATAAATAAATTGTTTATCCAATTGGCTATGGGACACGAGCCGAGGAGTGATCGCCCTACGGCTAGCCGCCATGGATGAGGGTGTATAGTAATGAAAGGCTGAAACACCCTGTGACTCTATGGTTTACTACTGATGACGTGTCTCACTATTTAGGATGTCGTCGGGCTAAAGAGGGCTTTAATTTAGTCTGTACCCTTAGCCCTAAATAGCATTTAGTGCGTTCTCCATTCCTGAACCCTAAAACATAACCGCAGGTTTCCATTTCTAAGCCCTAAACATAACCATGTATCTAGCTCTGGTGGTTGGAGCCCTAAACCTAACCCTAAAACCTAACCCTAAACTTAACCCTAATTTTTAGCACCCTACACCTAACTCTCAGCCCTAAACATAACCGTGTTTCTAGCCCTAGGGTTTAGAGCCCTAAGCCTAACCCTAAAACTTAACCGTTAGCCCTAACCCTAATTCCCAGCCCTAAACATAACCGGAGATTTAAAGCGCGTTCGTAACCCTAATTTTTCGAACCGTAAACCTAACTTTTAGCCCTAAACATAACCTTAGGCGTCGTCTGAGGTCGGAACCCTAATTTAGACCGACCTCCAACTCTAGAAGAGCGCTTTAAGCTCGTAACTCTAAATAGGCGATGTTTTTTCGTTCGTCGTGACGGTGGTGGCCGAAGACGAGGCCCGAGTGGCAGGCCCGTGCACAACGTTGGTTCTGGTTCACTCCCGGAGCCACGGTCTTTTCCCCTAACCTAACCCAGCCAGTGCCGCCCTCGGACACCTCGTTGGAAGCCATCTCCACGTGACGCGTGATCCTGGTGGGCAGAGGTTAAAAAACTTTAACTGTTAACCTCAGTAAAATAAACAAAACGTAATGTCTTGATATACACACCCACCGAGGCACCCTATTAGTTGGGGGCGACAGTTTCGATGCTCATTCATGAGCGCGTGCTGCAGCGATCGGGCCGAATGACACGGGCGATCCGTGCTCTATGGGCGGCCGAACAGAAAGGCGCCGGGGCGTAAGCGCGAGGGATATAAGAGGGACGGGAAGCGTAAGCGCATCGTAGTCTCAAGGGTCATGGGTTACGTTTCCGGAGCACGGTTTGGGATTAGCCCGAATCTAGCATAGGGGTCTGCCGCCCTCGACGCAGGATACCGAGGAGAAAGGCCAAGAATGACCCATGACTTTTCTCGTGCCACCCTCAGAGGTCTGGTCCACCCTGAAGGGAACGGCGATCGTTAGCTTAGGCTCTGGTTGCGTGCCTCGACCACCGAGCAGATGCCCGCTTCGTATTGCCCTTAATAGATCTCCGCTGGCCTTGTAGCGACCCTAAAATAGGCGCCCGCCGGCCCAATCTTACCCCGTTCAGAGCGTTAAAGCTCAGGCATGAATACGGAGATTCAAGAAATAGGCGTCGTAGGTTATTAGGCCTAAAATTTATTTAATTAAAATAACTTAATTAATTTTCTAAATAGGTTAATAATCACGGATTAGATTTAAAATAAGGGGGAGATGGTAACTACGCTCCATCCTGCTAAAATAATGTTTGGACCGGAAACTTAGGCCTGAACTTTAAATTAGAGGCGTTTATTAGCTATTTTAATTTAAATTAGTAAACTCTTATTTTAGCAGCGATCCAAAATCTCTTTAAATTCCACCTTAGACGGGCTTTGACCCATTTCCAACCAGTTAAATGGTGTTTAAGGGGTTTTAGACCTATAATTTGCATAACTCCGCCCATAAAGTCAATTTTGGAGTACATTTTAACTAATAACTCCAGAAGGACAAAAGATAGAGAAAAAGCGTTTTTTGCGGCGTGTTAGACATAATAAAATATATAAACTACAATATAAAGTGAAAATTCACCCTCAGTGAGAAAATTAGGCCGATTAAGGATCTGGACTGGCCTCCCACTGAAAAAAGCTCAACTTGGCTGGGAATTATACTGTCTTTTTGAGAGATTTTTCCTAGAGGGCTACCCAGTAGAAGCTTGTTGACCTGGTTCGGGGTCATCCGCTGGGATCTGTGGGCTCAACATATGCTTCGCGGGGCACAGCACTCTGCCCGTGTGGTCCCGGAAACCTGGCGGTGTTAACAAAAAGGGCCACTGGCAGAGAGGTGAGTCATGGTCTTCTACCTGTCTTCACCTTGTTTAAATGTGTTGAAAATGTTTATTGTGTGACGGTTCAGGTATGATAGTAATGTGCAGCTTTAACACTATAGTGGTAAATAGGGCTTTAAATTTAGACATTTGTCTCACTTAGCAAATTAATAGGATTATTTTCCTTAAAAAATTATCTGTTTTATCTTAAATAAATAAATAATTTATTCTATTATTATGCTGCGCTAACATATTATTATTGTAAATAGGACTTCAAAGCAATCATTCTACTAAATAGGACCCTAAATGTAATCATTTATCTTAATGAATAAATAAATCATGCGGATTATTTTCTTAAAAAATGATCTTCATCCTAATAAGTAAATAAATAAATATATTATTTGTTCACTTAAATCATTATTTTTTATCTTAATAAATAAATTGTTTATCCAATTGGCTATGGGACACGAGCCGAGGAGTGATCGCCCTACGGCTAGCCGCCATGGATGAGGGTGTATAGTAATGAAAGGCTGAAACACCCTGTGACTCTATGGTTTACTACTGATGACGTGTCTCACTATTTAGGATGTCGTCGGGCTAAAGAGGGCTTTAATTTAGTCTGTACCCTTAGCCCTAAATAGCATTTAGTGCGTTCTCCATTCCTGAACCCTAAAACATAACCGCAGGTTTCCATTTCTAAGCCCTAAACATAACCATGTATCTAGCTCTGGTGGTTGGAGCCCTAAACCTAACCCTAAAACCTAACCCTAAACTTAACCCTAATTTTTAGCACCCTACACCTAACTCTCAGCCCTAAACATAACCGTGTTTCTAGCCCTAGGGTTTAGAGCCCTAAGCCTAACCCTAAAACTTAACCGTTAGCCCTAACCCTAATTCCCAGCCCTAAACATAACCGGAGATTTAAAGCGCGTTCGTAACCCTAATTTTTTCGAACCGTAAACCTAACTTTTAGCCCTAAACATAACCTTAGGCGTCGTCTGAGGTCGGAACCCTAATTTAGACCGACCTCCAACTCTAGAAGAGCGCTTTAAGCTCGTAACTCTAAATAGGCGATGTTTTTTCGTTCGTCGTGACGGTGGTGGCCGAAGACGAGGCCCGAGTGGCAGGCCCGTGCACAACGTTGGTTCTGGTTCACTCCCGGAGCCACGGTCTTTTCCCCTAACCTAACCCAGCCAGTGCCGCCCTCGGACACCTCGTTGGAAGCCATCTCCACGTGACGCGTGATCCTGGTGGGCAGAGGTTAAAAAACTTTAACTGTTAACCTCAGTAAAATAAACAAAACGTAATGTCTTGATATACACACCCACCGAGGCACCCTATTAGTTGGGGGCGACAGTTTCGATGCTCATTCATGAGCGCGTGCTGCAGCGATCGGGCCGAATGACACGGGCGATCCGTGCTCTATGGGCGGCCGAACAGAAAGGCGCCGGGGCGTAAGCGCGAGGGATATAAGAGGGACGGGAAGCGTAAGCGCATCGTAGTCTCAAGGGTCATGGGTTACGTTTCCGGAGCACGGTTTGGGATTAGCCCGAATCTAGCATAGGGGTCTGCCGCCCTCGACGCAGGATACCGAGGAGAAAGGCCAAGAATGACCCATGACTTTTCTCGTGCCACCCTCAGAGGTCTGGTCCACCCTGAAGGGAACGGCGATCGTTAGCTTAGGCTCTGGTTGCGTGCCTCGACCACCGAGCAGATGCCCGCTTCGTATTGCCCTTAATAGATCTCCGCTGGCCTTGTAGCGACCCTAAAATAGGCGCCCGCCGGCCCAATCTTACCCCGTTCAGAGCGTTAAAGCTCAGGCATGAATACGGAGATTCAAGAAATAGGCGTCGTAGGTTATTAGGCCTAAAATTTATTTAATTAAAATAACTTAATTAATTTTCTAAATAGGTTAATAATCACGGATTAGATTTAAAATAAGGGGGAGATGGTAACTACGCTCCATCCTGCTAAAATAATGTTTGGACCGGAAACTTAGGCCTGAACTTTAAATTAGAGGCGTTTATTAGCTATTTTAATTTAAATTAGTAAACTCTTATTTTAGCAGCGATCCAAAATCTCTTTAAATTCCACCTTAGACGGGCTTTGACCCATTTCCAACCAGTTAAATGGTGTTTAAGGGGTTTTAGACCTATAATTTGCATAACTCCGCCCATAAAGTCAATTTTGGAGTACATTTTAACTAATAACTCCAGAAGGACAAAAGATAGAGAAAAAGCGTTTTTTGCGGCGTGTTAGACATAACAAAATATATAAACTACAATATAAAGTGAAAATTCACCCTCAGTGAGAAAATTAGGCCGATTAAGGATCTGGACTGGCCTCCCACTGAAAAAAGCTCAACTTGGCTGGGAATTATACTGTCTTTTTGAGAGATTTTTCCTAGAGGGCTACCCAGTAGAAGCTTGTTGACCTGGTTCGGGGTCATCCGCTGGGATCTGTGGGCTCAACATATGCTTCGCGGGGCACAGCACTCTGCCCGTGTGGTCCCGGAAACCTGGCGGTGTTAACAAAAAGGGCCACTGGCAGAGAGGTGAGTCATGGTCTTCTACCTGTCTTCACCTTGTTTAAATGTGTTGAAAATGTTTATTGTGTGACGGTTCAGGTATGATAGTAATGTGCAGCTTTAACACTATAGTGGTAAATAGGGCTTTAAATTTAGACATTTGTCTCACTTAGCAAATTAATAGGATTATTTTCCTTAAAAAATTATCTGTTTTATCTTAAATAAATAAATAATTTATTCTATTATTATGCTGCGCTAACATATTATTATTGTAAATAGGACTTCAAAGCAATCATTCTACTAAATAGGACCCTAAATGTAATCATTTATCTTAATGAATAAATAAATCATGCGGATTATTTTCTTAAAAAATGATCTTCATCCTAATAAGTAAATAAATAAATATATTATTTGTTCACTTAAATCATTATTTTTTATCTTAATAAATAAATTGTTTATCCAATTGGCTATGGGACACGAGCCGAGGAGTGATCGCCCTACGGCTAGCCGCCATGGATGAGGGTGTATAGTAATGAAAGGCTGAAACACCCTGTGACTCTATGGTTTACTACTGATGACGTGTCTCACTATTTAGGAGGTCGTCGGGCTAAAGAGGGCTTTAATTTAGTCTGTACCCTTAGCCCTAAATAGCATTTAGTGCGTTCTCCATTCCTGAACCCTAAAACATAACCGCAGGTTTCCATTTCTAAGCCCTAAACATAACCATGTATCTAGCTCTGGTGGTTGGAGCCCTAAACCTAACCCTAAAACCTAACCCTAAACTTAACCCTAATTTTTAGCACCCTACACCTAACTCTCAGCCCTAAACATAACCGTGTTTCTAGCCCTAGGGTTTAGAGCCCTAAGCCTAACCCTAAAACTTAACCGTTAGCCCTAACCCTAATTCCCAGCCCTAAACATAACCGGAGATTTAAAGCGCGTTCGTAACCCTAATTTTTCGAACCGTAAACCTAACTTTTAGCCCTAAACATAACCTTAGGCGTCGTCTGAGGTCGGAACCCTAATTTAGACCGACCTCCAACTCTAGAAGAGCGCTTTAAGCTCGTAACTCTAAATAGGCGATGTTTTTTCGTTCGTCGTGACGGTGGTGGCCGAAGACGAGGCCCGAGTGGCAGGCCCGTGCACAACGTTGGTTCTGGTTCACTCCCGGAGCCACGGTCTTTTCCCCTAACCTAACCCAGCCAGTGCCGCCCTCGGACACCTCGTTGGAAGCCATCTCCACGTGACGCGTGATCCTGGTGGGCAGAGGTTAAAAAACTTTAACTGTTAACCTCAGTAAAATAAACAAAACGTAATGTCTTGATATACACACCCACCGAGGCACCCTATTAGTTGGGGGCGACAGTTTCGATGCTCATTCATGAGCGCGTGCTGCAGCGATCGGGCCGAATGACACGGGCGATCCGTGCTCTATGGGCGGCCGAACAGAAAGGCGCCGGGGCGTAAGCGCGAGGGATATAAGAGGGACGGGAAGCGTAAGCGCATCGTAGTCTCAAGGGTCATGGGTTACGTTTCCGGAGCACGGTTTGGGATTAGCCCGAATCTAGCATAGGGGTCTGCCGCCCTCGACGCAGGATACCGAGGAGAAAGGCCAAGAATGACCCATGACTTTTCTCGTGCCACCCTCAGAGGTCTGGTCCACCCTGAAGGGAACGGCGATCGTTAGCTTAGGCTCTGGTTGCGTGCCTCGACCACCGAGCAGATGCCCGCTTCGTATTGCCCTTAATAGATCTCCGCTGGCCTTGTAGCGACCCTAAAATAGGCGCCCGCCGGCCCAATCTTACCCCGTTCAGAGCGTTAAAGCTCAGGCATGAATACGGAGATTCAAGAAATAGGCGTCGTAGGTTATTAGGCCTAAAATTTATTTAATTAAAATAACTTAATTAATTTTCTAAATAGGTTAATAATCACGGATTAGATTTAAAATAAGGGGGAGATGGTAACTACGCTCCATCCTGCTAAAATAATGTTTGGACCGGAAACTTAGGCCTGAACTTTAAATTAGAGGCGTTTATTAGCTATTTTAATTTAAATTAGTAAACTCTTATTTTAGCAGCGATCCAAAATCTCTTTAAATTCCACCTTAGACGGGCTTTGACCCATTTCCAACCAGTTAAATGGTGTTTAAGGGGTTTTAGACCTATAATTTGCATAACTCCGCCCATAAAGTCAATTTTGGAGTACATTTTAACTAATAACTCCAGAAGGACAAAAGATAGAGAAAAAGCGTTTTTTGCGGCGTGTTAGACATAACAAAATATATAAACTACAATATAAAGTGAAAATTCACCCTCAGTGAGAAAATTAGGCCGATTAAGGATCTGGACTGGCCTCCCACTGAAAAAAGCTCAACTTGGCTGGGAATTATACTGTCTTTTTGAGAGATTTTTCCTAGAGGGCTACCCAGTAGAAGCTTGTTGACCTGGTTCGGGGTCATCCGCTGGGATCTGTGGGCTCAACATATGCTTCGCGGGGCACAGCACTCTGCCCGTGTGGTCCCGGAAACCTGGCGGTGTTAACAAAAAGGGCCACTGGCAGAGAGGTGAGTCATGGTCTTCTACCTGTCTTCACCTTGTTTAAATGTGTTGAAAATGTTTATTGTGTGACGGTTCAGGTATGATAGTAATGTGCAGCTTTAACACTATAGTGGTAAATAGGGCTTTAAATTTAGACATTTGTCTCACTTAGCAAATTAATAGGATTATTTTCCTTAAAAAATTATCTGTTTTATCTTAAATAAATAAATAATTTATTCTATTATTATGCTGCGCTAACATATTATTATTGTAAATAGGACTTCAAAGCAATCATTCTACTAAATAGGACCCTAAATGTAATCATTTATCTTAATGAATAAATAAATCATGCGGATTATTTTCTTAAAAAATGATCTTCATCCTAATAAGTAAATAAATAAATATATTATTTGTTCACTTAAATCATTATTTTTTATCTTAATAAATAAATTGTTTATCCAATTGGCTATGGGACACGAGCCGAGGAGTGATCGCCCTACGGCTAGCCGCCATGGATGAGGGTGTATAGTAATGAAAGGCTGAAACACCCTGTGACTCTATGGTTTACTACTGATGACGTGTCTCACTATTTAGGAGGTCGTCGGGCTAAAGAGGGCTTTAATTTAGTCTGTACCCTTAGCCCTAAATAGCATTTAGTGCGTTCTCCATTCCTGAACCCTAAAACATAACCGCAGGTTTCCATTTCTAAGCCCTAAACATAACCATGTATCTAGCTCTGGTGGTTGGAGCCCTAAACCTAACCCTAAAACCTAACCCTAAACTTAACCCTAATTTTTAGCACCCTACACCTAACTCTCAGCCCTAAACATAACCGTGTTTCTAGCCCTAGGGTTTAGAGCCCTAAGCCTAACCCTAAAACTTAACCGTTAGCCCTAACCCTAATTCCCAGCCCTAAACATAACCGGAGATTTAAAGCGCGTTCGTAACCCTAATTTTTCGAACCGTAAACCTAACTTTTAGCCCTAAACATAACCTTAGGCGTCGTCTGAGGTCGGAACCCTAATTTAGACCGACCTCCAACTCTAGAAGAGCGCTTTAAGCTCGTAACTCTAAATAGGCGATGTTTTTTCGTTCGTCGTGACGGTGGTGGCCGAAGACGAGGCCCGAGTGGCAGGCCCGTGCACAACGTTGGTTCTGGTTCACTCCCGGAGCCACGGTCTTTTCCCCTAACCTAACCCAGCCAGTGCCGCCCTCGGACACCTCGTTGGAAGCCATCTCCACGTGACGCGTGATCCTGGTGGGCAGAGGTTAAAAAACTTTAACTGTTAACCTCAGTAAAATAAACAAAACGTAATGTCTTGATATACACACCCACCGAGGCACCCTATTAGTTGGGGGCGACAGTTTCGATGCTCATTCATGAGCGCGTGCTGCAGCGATCGGGCCGAATGACACGGGCGATCCGTGCTCTATGGGCGGCCGAACAGAAAGGCGCCGGGGCGTAAGCGCGAGGGATATAAGAGGGACGGGAAGCGTAAGCGCATCGTAGTCTCAAGGGTCATGGGTTACGTTTCCGGAGCACGGTTTGGGATTAGCCCGAATCTAGCATAGGGGTCTGCCGCCCTCGACGCAGGATACCGAGGAGAAAGGCCAAGAATGACCCATGACTTTTCTCGTGCCACCCTCAGAGGTCTGGTCCACCCTGAAGGGAACGGCGATCGTTAGCTTAGGCTCTGGTTGCGTGCCTCGACCACCGAGCAGATGCCCGCTTCGTATTGCCCTTAATAGATCTCCGCTGGCCTTGTAGCGACCCTAAAATAGGCGCCCGCCGGCCCAATCTTACCCCGTTCAGAGCGTTAAAGCTCAGGCATGAATACGGAGATTCAAGAAATAGGCGTCGTAGGTTATTAGGCCTAAAATTTATTTAATTAAAATAACTTAATTAATTTTCTAAATAGGTTAATAATCACGGATTAGATTTAAAATAAGGGGGAGATGGTAACTACGCTCCATCCTGCTAAAATAATGTTTGGACCGGAAACTTAGGCCTGAACTTTAAATTAGAGGCGTTTATTAGCTATTTTAATTTAAATTAGTAAACTCTTATTTTAGCAGCGATCCAAAATCTCTTTAAATTCCACCTTAGACGGGCTTTGACCCATTTCCAACCAGTTAAATGGTGTTTAAGGGGTTTTAGACCTATAATTTGCATAACTCCGCCCATAAAGTCAATTTTGGAGTACATTTTAACTAATAACTCCAGAAGGACAAAAGATAGAGAAAAAGCGTTTTTTGCGGCGTGTTAGACATAACAAAATATATAAACTACAATATAAAGTGAAAATTCACCCTCAGTGAGAAAATTAGGCCGATTAAGGATCTGGACTGGCCTCCCACTGAAAAAAGCTCAACTTGGCTGGGAATTATACTGTCTTTTTGAGAGATTTTTCCTAGAGGGCTACCCAGTAGAAGCTTGTTGACCTGGTTCGGGGTCATCCGCTGGGATCTGTGGGCTCAACATATGCTTCGCGGGGCACAGCACTCTGCCCGTGTGGTCCCGGAAACCTGGCGGTGTTAACAAAAAGGGCCACTGGCAGAGAGGTGAGTCATGGTCTTCTACCTGTCTTCACCTTGTTTAAATGTGTTGAAAATGTTTATTGTGTGACGGTTCAGGTATGATAGTAATGTGCAGCTTTAACACTATAGTGGTAAATAGGGCTTTAAATTTAGACATTTGTCTCACTTAGCAAATTAATAGGATTATTTTCCTTAAAAAATTATCTGTTTTATCTTAAATAAATAAATAATTTATTCTATTATTATGCTGCGCTAACATATTATTATTGTAAATAGGACTTCAAAGCAATCATTCTACTAAATAGGACCCTAAATGTAATCATTTATCTTAATGAATAAATAAATCATGCGGATTATTTTCTTAAAAAATGATCTTCATCCTAATAAGTAAATAAATAAATATATTATTTGTTCACTTAAATCATTATTTTTTATCTTAATAAATAAATTGTTTATCCAATTGGCTATGGGACACGAGCCGAGGAGTGATCGCCCTACGGCTAGCCGCCATGGATGAGGGTGTATAGTAATGAAAGGCTGAAACACCCTGTGACTCTATGGTTTACTACTGATGACGTGTCTCACTATTTAGGAGGTCGTCGGGCTAAAGAGGGCTTTAATTTAGTCTGTACCCTTAGCCCTAAATAGCATTTAGTGCGTTCTCCATTCCTGAACCCTAAAACATAACCGCAGGTTTCCATTTCTAAGCCCTAAACATAACCATGTATCTAGCTCTGGTGGTTGGAGCCCTAAACCTAACCCTAAAACCTAACCCTAAACTTAACCCTAATTTTTAGCACCCTACACCTAACTCTCAGCCCTAAACATAACCGTGTTTCTAGCCCTAGGGTTTAGAGCCCTAAGCCTAACCCTAAAACTTAACCGTTAGCCCTAACCCTAATTCCCAGCCCTAAACATAACCGGAGATTTAAAGCGCGTTCGTAACCCTAATTTTTCGAACCGTAAACCTAACTTTTAGCCCTAAACATAACCTTAGGCGTCGTCTGAGGTCGGAACCCTAATTTAGACCGACCTCCAACTCTAGAAGAGCGCTTTAAGCTCGTAACTCTAAATAGGCGATGTTTTTTCGTTCGTCGTGACGGTGGTGGCCGAAGACGAGGCCCGAGTGGCAGGCCCGTGCACAACGTTGGTTCTGGTTCACTCCCGGAGCCACGGTCTTTTCCCCTAACCTAACCCAGCCAGTGCCGCCCTCGGACACCTCGTTGGAAGCCATCTCCACGTGACGCGTGATCCTGGTGGGCAGAGGTTAAAAAACTTTAACTGTTAACCTCAGTAAAATAAACAAAACGTAATGTCTTGATATACACACCCACCGAGGCACCCTATTAGTTGGGGGCGACAGTTTCGATGCTCATTCATGAGCGCGTGCTGCAGCGATCGGGCCGAATGACACGGGCGATCCGTGCTCTATGGGCGGCCGAACAGAAAGGCGCCGGGGCGTAAGCGCGAGGGATATAAGAGGGACGGGAAGCGTAAGCGCATCGTAGTCTCAAGGGTCATGGGTTACGTTTCCGGAGCACGGTTTGGGATTAGCCCGAATCTAGCATAGGGGTCTGCCGCCCTCGACGCAGGATACCGAGGAGAAAGGCCAAGAATGACCCATGACTTTTCTCGTGCCACCCTCAGAGGTCTGGTCCACCCTGAAGGGAACGGCGATCGTTAGCTTAGGCTCTGGTTGCGTGCCTCGACCACCGAGCAGATGCCCGCTTCGTATTGCCCTTAATAGATCTCCGCTGGCCTTGTAGCGACCCTAAAATAGGCGCCCGCCGGCCCAATCTTACCCCGTTCAGAGCGTTAAAGCTCAGGCATGAATACGGAGATTCAAGAAATAGGCGTCGTAGGTTATTAGGCCTAAAATTTATTTAATTAAAATAACTTAATTAATTTTCTAAATAGGTTAATAATCACGGATTAGATTTAAAATAAGGGGGAGATGGTAACTACGCTCCATCCTGCTAAAATAATGTTTGGACCGGAAACTTAGGCCTGAACTTTAAATTAGAGGCGTTTATTAGCTATTTTAATTTAAATTAGTAAACTCTTATTTTAGCAGCGATCCAAAATCTCTTTAAATTCCACCTTAGACGGGCTTTGACCCATTTCCAACCAGTTAAATGGTGTTTAAGGGGTTTTAGACCTATAATTTGCATAACTCCGCCCATAAAGTCAATTTTGGAGTACATTTTAACTAATAACTCCAGAAGGACAAAAGATAGAGAAAAAGCGTTTTTTGCGGCGTGTTAGACATAACAAAATATATAAACTACAATATAAAGTGAAAATTCACCCTCAGTGAGAAAATTAGGCCGATTAAGGATCTGGACTGGCCTCCCACTGAAAAAAGCTCAACTTGGCTGGGAATTATACTGTCTTTTTGAGAGATTTTTCCTAGAGGGCTACCCAGTAGAAGCTTGTTGACCTGGTTCGGGGTCATCCGCTGGGATCTGTGGGCTCAACATATGCTTCGCGGGGCACAGCACTCTGCCCGTGTGGTCCCGGAAACCTGGCGGTGTTAACAAAAAGGGCCACTGGCAGAGAGGTGAGTCATGGTCTTCTACCTGTCTTCACCTTGTTTAAATGTGTTGAAAATGTTTATTGTGTGACGGTTCAGGTATGATAGTAATGTGCAGCTTTAACACTATAGTGGTAAATAGGGCTTTAAATTTAGACATTTGTCTCACTTAGCAAATTAATAGGATTATTTTCCTTAAAAAATTATCTGTTTTATCTTAAATAAATAAATAATTTATTCTATTATTATGCTGCGCTAACATATTATTATTGTAAATAGGACTTCAAAGCAATCATTCTACTAAATAGGACCCTAAATGTAATCATTTATCTTAATGAATAAATAAATCATGCGGATTATTTTCTTAAAAAATGATCTTCATCCTAATAAGTAAATAAATAAATATATTATTTGTTCACTTAAATCATTATTTTTTATCTTAATAAATAAATTGTTTATCCAATTGGCTATGGGACACGAGCCGAGGAGTGATCGCCCTACGGCTAGCCGCCATGGATGAGGGTGTATAGTAATGAAAGGCTGAAACACCCTGTGACTCTATGGTTTACTACTGATGACGTGTCTCACTATTTAGGAGGTCGTCGGGCTAAAGAGGGCTTTAATTTAGTCTGTACCCTTAGCCCTAAATAGCATTTAGTGCGTTCTCCATTCCTGAACCCTAAAACATAACCGCAGGTTTCCATTTCTAAGCCCTAAACATAACCATGTATCTAGCTCTGGTGGTTGGAGCCCTAAACCTAACCCTAAAACCTAACCCTAAACTTAACCCTAATTTTTAGCACCCTACACCTAACTCTCAGCCCTAAACATAACCGTGTTTCTAGCCCTAGGGTTTAGAGCCCTAAGCCTAACCCTAAAACTTAACCGTTAGCCCTAACCCTAATTCCCAGCCCTAAACATAACCGGAGATTTAAAGCGCGTTCGTAACCCTAATTTTTCGAACCGTAAACCTAACTTTTAGCCCTAAACATAACCTTAGGCGTCGTCTGAGGTCGGAACCCTAATTTAGACCGACCTCCAACTCTAGAAGAGCGCTTTAAGCTCGTAACTCTAAATAGGCGATGTTTTTTCGTTCGTCGTGACGGTGGTGGCCGAAGACGAGGCCCGAGTGGCAGGCCCGTGCACAACGTTGGTTCTGGTTCACTCCCGGAGCCACGGTCTTTTCCCCTAACCTAACCCAGCCAGTGCCGCCCTCGGACACCTCGTTGGAAGCCATCTCCACGTGACGCGTGATCCTGGTGGGCAGAGGTTAAAAAACTTTAACTGTTAACCTCAGTAAAATAAACAAAACGTAATGTCTTGATATACACACCCACCGAGGCACCCTATTAGTTGGGGGCGACAGTTTCGATGCTCATTCATGAGCGCGTGCTGCAGCGATCGGGCCGAATGACACGGGCGATCCGTGCTCTATGGGCGGCCGAACAGAAAGGCGCCGGGGCGTAAGCGCGAGGGATATAAGAGGGACGGGAAGCGTAAGCGCATCGTAGTCTCAAGGGTCATGGGTTACGTTTCCGGAGCACGGTTTGGGATTAGCCCGAATCTAGCATAGGGGTCTGCCGCCCTCGACGCAGGATACCGAGGAGAAAGGCCAAGAATGACCCATGACTTTTCTCGTGCCACCCTCAGAGGTCTGGTCCACCCTGAAGGGAACGGCGATCGTTAGCTTAGGCTCTGGTTGCGTGCCTCGACCACCGAGCAGATGCCCGCTTCGTATTGCCCTTAATAGATCTCCGCTGGCCTTGTAGCGACCCTAAAATAGGCGCCCGCCGGCCCAATCTTACCCCGTTCAGAGCGTTAAAGCTCAGGCATGAATACGGAGATTCAAGAAATAGGCGTCGTAGGTTATTAGGCCTAAAATTTATTTAATTAAAATAACTTAATTAATTTTCTAAATAGGTTA
This sequence comes from Tachysurus vachellii, assembly GCF_030014155.1. NCBI lineage: Eukaryota > Metazoa > Chordata > Actinopteri > Siluriformes > Bagridae > Tachysurus > Tachysurus vachellii. Next base: position 30,163 of record NW_026869659.1, read on the forward strand.
ATAATCACGGATTAGATTTAAAATAAGGGGGAGATGGTAACTACGCTCCATCCTGCTAAAATAATGTTTGGACCGGAAACTTAGGCCTGAACTTTAAATTAGAGGCGTTTATTAGCTATTTTAATTTAAATTAGTAAACTCTTATTTTAGCAGCGATCCAAAATCTCTTTAAATTCCACCTTAGACGGGCTTTGACCCATTTCCAACCAGTTAAATGGTGTTTAAGGGGTTTTAGACCTATAATTTGCATAACTCCGCCCATAAAGTCAATTTTGGAGTACATTTTAACTAATAACTCCAGAAGGACAAAAGATAGAGAAAAAGCGTTTTTTGCGGCGTGTTAGACATAACAAAATATATAAACTACAATATAAAGTGAAAATTCACCCTCAGTGAGAAAATTAGGCCGATTAAGGATCTGGACTGGCCTCCCACTGAAAAAAGCTCAACTTGGCTGGGAATTATACTGTCTTTTTGAGAGATTTTTCCTAGAGGGCTACCCAGTAGAAGCTTGTTGACCTGGTTCGGGGTCATCCGCTGGGATCTGTGGGCTCAACATATGCTTCGCGGGGCACAGCACTCTGCCCGTGTGGTCCCGGAAACCTGGCGGTGTTAACAAAAAGGGCCACTGGCAGAGAGGTGAGTCATGGTCTTCTACCTGTCTTCACCTTGTTTAAATGTGTTGAAAATGTTTATTGTGTGACGGTTCAGGTATGATAGTAATGTGCAGCTTTAACACTATAGTGGTAAATAGGGCTTTAAATTTAGACATTTGTCTCACTTAGCAAATTAATAGGATTATTTTCCTTAAAAAATTATCTGTTTTATCTTAAATAAATAAATAATTTATTCTATTATTATGCTGCGCTAACATATTATTATTGTAAATAGGACTTCAAAGCAATCATTCTACTAAATAGGACCCTAAATGTAATCATTTATCTTAATGAATAAATAAATCATGCGGATTATTTTCTTAAAAAATGATCTTCATCCTAATAAGTAAATAAATAAATATATTATTTGTTCACTTAAATCATTATTTTTTATCTTAATAAATAAATTGTTTATCCAATTGGCTATGGGACACGAGCCGAGGAGTGATCGCCCTACGGCTAGCCGCCATGGATGAGGGTGTATAGTAATGAAAGGCTGAAACACCCTGTGACTCTATGGTTTACTACTGATGACGTGTCTCACTATTTAGGAGGTCGTCGGGCTAAAGAGGGCTTTAATTTAGTCTGTACCCTTAGCCCTAAATAGCATTTAGTGCGTTCTCCATTCCTGAACCCTAAAACATAACCGCAGGTTTCCATTTCTAAGCCCTAAACATAACCATGTATCTAGCTCTGGTGGTTGGAGCCCTAAACCTAACCCTAAAACCTAACCCTAAACTTAACCCTAATTTTTAGCACCCTACACCTAACTCTCAGCCCTAAACATAACCGTGTTTCTAGCCCTAGGGTTTAGAGCCCTAAGCCTAACCCTAAAACTTAACCGTTAGCCCTAACCCTAATTCCCAGCCCTAAACATAACCGGAGATTTAAAGCGCGTTCGTAACCCTAATTTTTCGAACCGTAAACCTAACTTTTAGCCCTAAACATAACCTTAGGCGTCGTCTGAGGTCGGAACCCTAATTTAGACCGACCTCCAACTCTAGAAGAGCGCTTTAAGCTCGTAACTCTAAATAGGCGATGTTTTTTCGTTCGTCGTGACGGTGGTGGCCGAAGACGAGGCCCGAGTGGCAGGCCCGTGCACAACGTTGGTTCTGGTTCACTCCCGGAGCCACGGTCTTTTCCCCTAACCTAACCCAGCCAGTGCCGCCCTCGGACACCTCGTTGGAAGCCATCTCCACGTGACGCGTGATCCTGGTGGGCAGAGGTTAAAAAACTTTAACTGTTAACCTCAGTAAAATAAACAAAACGTAATGTCTTGATATACACACCCACCGAGGCACCCTATTAGTTGGGGGCGACAGTTTCGATGCTCATTCATGAGCGCGTGCTGCAGCGATCGGGCCGAATGACACGGGCGATCCGTGCTCTATGGGCGGCCGAACAGAAAGGCGCCGGGGCGTAAGCGCGAGGGATATAAGAGGGACGGGAAGCGTAAGCGCATCGTAGTCTCAAGGGTCATGGGTTACGTTTCCGGAGCACGGTTTGGGATTAGCCCGAATCTAGCATAGGGGTCTGCCGCCCTCGACGCAGGATACCGAGGAGAAAGGCCAAGAATGACCCATGACTTTTCTCGTGCCACCCTCAGAGGTCTGGTCCACCCTGAAGGGAACGGCGATCGTTAGCTTAGGCTCTGGTTGCGTGCCTCGACCACCGAGCAGATGCCCGCTTCGTATTGCCCTTAATAGATCTCCGCTGGCCTTGTAGCGACCCTAAAATAGGCGCCCGCCGGCCCAATCTTACCCCGTTCAGAGCGTTAAAGCTCAGGCATGAATACGGAGATTCAAGAAATAGGCGTCGTAGGTTATTAGGCCTAAAATTTATTTAATTAAAATAACTTAATTAATTTTCTAAATAGGTTAATAATCACGGATTAGATTTAAAATAAGGGGGAGATGGTAACTACGCTCCATCCTGCTAAAATAATGTTTGGACCGGAAACTTAGGCCTGAACTTTAAATTAGAGGCGTTTATTAGCTATTTTAATTTAAATTAGTAAACTCTTATTTTAGCAGCGATCCAAAATCTCTTTAAATTCCACCTTAGACGGGCTTTGACCCATTTCCAACCAGTTAAATGGTGTTTAAGGGGTTTTAGACCTATAATTTGCATAACTCCGCCCATAAAGTCAATTTTGGAGTACATTTTAACTAATAACTCCAGAAGGACAAAAGATAGAGAAAAAGCGTTTTTTGCGGCGTGTTAGACATAACAAAATATATAAACTACAATATAAAGTGAAAATTCACCCTCAGTGAGAAAATTAGGCCGATTAAGGATCTGGACTGGCCTCCCACTGAAAAAAGCTCAACTTGGCTGGGAATTATACTGTCTTTTTGAGAGATTTTTCCTAGAGGGCTACCCAGTAGAAGCTTGTTGACCTGGTTCGGGGTCATCCGCTGGGATCTGTGGGCTCAACATATGCTTCGCGGGGCACAGCACTCTGCCCGTGTGGTCCCGGAAACCTGGCGGTGTTAACAAAAAGGGCCACTGGCAGAGAGGTGAGTCATGGTCTTCTACCTGTCTTCACCTTGTTTAAATGTGTTGAAAATGTTTATTGTGTGACGGTTCAGGTATGATAGTAATGTGCAGCTTTAACACTATAGTGGTAAATAGGGCTTTAAATTTAGACATTTGTCTCACTTAGCAAATTAATAGGATTATTTTCCTTAAAAAATTATCTGTTTTATCTTAAATAAATAAATAATTTATTCTATTATTATGCTGCGCTAACATATTATTATTGTAAATAGGACTTCAAAGCAATCATTCTACTAAATAGGACCCTAAATGTAATCATTTATCTTAATGAATAAATAAATCATGCGGATTATTTTCTTAAAAAATGATCTTCATCCTAATAAGTAAATAAATAAATATATTATTTGTTCACTTAAATCATTATTTTTTATCTTAATAAATAAATTGTTTATCCAATTGGCTATGGGACACGAGCCGAGGAGTGATCGCCCTACGGCTAGCCGCCATGGATGAGGGTGTATAGTAATGAAAGGCTGAAACACCCTGTGACTCTATGGTTTACTACTGATGACGTGTCTCACTATTTAGGAGGTCGTCGGGCTAAAGAGGGCTTTAATTTAGTCTGTACCCTTAGCCCTAAATAGCATTTAGTGCGTTCTCCATTCCTGAACCCTAAAACATAACCGCAGGTTTCCATTTCTAAGCCCTAAACATAACCATGTATCTAGCTCTGGTGGTTGGAGCCCTAAACCTAACCCTAAAACCTAACCCTAAACTTAACCCTAATTTTTAGCACCCTACACCTAACTCTCAGCCCTAAACATAACCGTGTTTCTAGCCCTAGGGTTTAGAGCCCTAAGCCTAACCCTAAAACTTAACCGTTAGCCCTAACCCTAATTCCCAGCCCTAAACATAACCGGAGATTTAAAGCGCGTTCGTAACCCTAATTTTTCGAACCGTAAACCTAACTTTTAGCCCTAAACATAACCTTAGGCGTCGTCTGAGGTCGGAACCCTAATTTAGACCGACCTCCAACTCTAGAAGAGCGCTTTAAGCTCGTAACTCTAAATAGGCGATGTTTTTTCGTTCGTCGTGACGGTGGTGGCCGAAGACGAGGCCCGAGTGGCAGGCCCGTGCACAACGTTGGTTCTGGTTCACTCCCGGAGCCACGGTCTTTTCCCCTAACCTAACCCAGCCAGTGCCGCCCTCGGACACCTCGTTGGAAGCCATCTCCACGTGACGCGTGATCCTGGTGGGCAGAGGTTAAAAAACTTTAACTGTTAACCTCAGTAAAATAAACAAAACGTAATGTCTTGATATACACACCCACCGAGGCACCCTATTAGTTGGGGGCGACAGTTTCGATGCTCATTCATGAGCGCGTGCTGCAGCGATCGGGCCGAATGACACGGGCGATCCGTGCTCTATGGGCGGCCGAACAGAAAGGCGCCGGGGCGTAAGCGCGAGGGATATAAGAGGGACGGGAAGCGTAAGCGCATCGTAGTCTCAAGGGTCATGGGTTACGTTTCCGGAGCACGGTTTGGGATTAGCCCGAATCTAGCATAGGGGTCTGCCGCCCTCGACGCAGGATACCGAGGAGAAAGGCCAAGAATGACCCATGACTTTTCTCGTGCCACCCTCAGAGGTCTGGTCCACCCTGAAGGGAACGGCGATCGTTAGCTTAGGCTCTGGTTGCGTGCCTCGACCACCGAGCAGATGCCCGCTTCGTATTGCCCTTAATAGATCTCCGCTGGCCTTGTAGCGACCCTAAAATAGGCGCCCGCCGGCCCAATCTTACCCCGTTCAGAGCGTTAAAGCTCAGGCATGAATACGGAGATTCAAGAAATAGGCGTCGTAGGTTATTAGGCCTAAAATTTATTTAATTAAAATAACTTAATTAATTTTCTAAATAGGTTAATAATCACGGATTAGATTTAAAATAAGGGGGAGATGGTAACTACGCTCCATCCTGCTAAAATAATGTTTGGACCGGAAACTTAGGCCTGAACTTTAAATTAGAGGCGTTTATTAGCTATTTTAATTTAAATTAGTAAACTCTTATTTTAGCAGCGATCCAAAATCTCTTTAAATTCCACCTTAGACGGGCTTTGACCCATTTCCAACCAGTTAAATGGTGTTTAAGGGGTTTTAGACCTATAATTTGCATAACTCCGCCCATAAAGTCAATTTTGGAGTACATTTTAACTAATAACTCCAGAAGGACAAAAGATAGAGAAAAAGCGTTTTTTGCGGCGTGTTAGACATAACAAAATATATAAACTACAATATAAAGTGAAAATTCACCCTCAGTGAGAAAATTAGGCCGATTAAGGATCTGGACTGGCCTCCCACTGAAAAAAGCTCAACTTGGCTGGGAATTATACTGTCTTTTTGAGAGATTTTTCCTAGAGGGCTACCCAGTAGAAGCTTGTTGACCTGGTTCGGGGTCATCCGCTGGGATCTGTGGGCTCAACATATGCTTCGCGGGGCACAGCACTCTGCCCGTGTGGTCCCGGAAACCTGGCGGTGTTAACAAAAAGGGCCACTGGCAGAGAGGTGAGTCATGGTCTTCTACCTGTCTTCACCTTGTTTAAATGTGTTGAAAATGTTTATTGTGTGACGGTTCAGGTATGATAGTAATGTGCAGCTTTAACACTATAGTGGTAAATAGGGCTTTAAATTTAGACATTTGTCTCACTTAGCAAATTAATAGGATTATTTTCCTTAAAAAATTATCTGTTTTATCTTAAATAAATAAATAATTTATTCTATTATTATGCTGCGCTAACATATTATTATTGTAAATAGGACTTCAAAGCAATCATTCTACTAAATAGGACCCTAAATGTAATCATTTATCTTAATGAATAAATAAATCATGCGGATTATTTTCTTAAAAAATGATCTTCATCCTAATAAGTAAATAAATAAATATATTATTTGTTCACTTAAATCATTATTTTTTATCTTAATAAATAAATTGTTTATCCAATTGGCTATGGGACACGAGCCGAGGAGTGATCGCCCTACGGCTAGCCGCCATGGATGAGGGTGTATAGTAATGAAAGGCTGAAACACCCTGTGACTCTATGGTTTACTACTGATGACGTGTCTCACTATTTAGGAGGTCGTCGGGCTAAAGAGGGCTTTAATTTAGTCTGTACCCTTAGCCCTAAATAGCATTTAGTGCGTTCTCCATTCCTGAACCCTAAAACATAACCGCAGGTTTCCATTTCTAAGCCCTAAACATAACCATGTATCTAGCTCTGGTGGTTGGAGCCCTAAACCTAACCCTAAAACCTAACCCTAAACTTAACCCTAATTTTTAGCACCCTACACCTAACTCTCAGCCCTAAACATAACCGTGTTTCTAGCCCTAGGGTTTAGAGCCCTAAGCCTAACCCTAAAACTTAACCGTTAGCCCTAACCCTAATTCCCAGCCCTAAACATAACCGGAGATTTAAAGCGCGTTCGTAACCCTAATTTTTCGAACCGTAAACCTAACTTTTAGCCCTAAACATAACCTTAGGCGTCGTCTGAGGTCGGAACCCTAATTTAGACCGACCTCCAACTCTAGAAGAGCGCTTTAAGCTCGTAACTCTAAATAGGCGATGTTTTTTCGTTCGTCGTGACGGTGGTGGCCGAAGACGAGGCCCGAGTGGCAGGCCCGTGCACAACGTTGGTTCTGGTTCACTCCCGGAGCCACGGTCTTTTCCCCTAACCTAACCCAGCCAGTGCCGCCCTCGGACACCTCGTTGGAAGCCATCTCCACGTGACGCGTGATCCTGGTGGGCAGAGGTTAAAAAACTTTAACTGTTAACCTCAGTAAAATAAACAAAACGTAATGTCTTGATATACACACCCACCGAGGCACCCTATTAGTTGGGGGCGACAGTTTCGATGCTCATTCATGAGCGCGTGCTGCAGCGATCGGGCCGAATGACACGGGCGATCCGTGCTCTATGGGCGGCCGAACAGAAAGGCGCCGGGGCGTAAGCGCGAGGGATATAAGAGGGACGGGAAGCGTAAGCGCATCGTAGTCTCAAGGGTCATGGGTTACGTTTCCGGAGCACGGTTTGGGATTAGCCCGAATCTAGCATAGGGGTCTGCCGCCCTCGACGCAGGATACCGAGGAGAAAGGCCAAGAATGACCCATGACTTTTCTCGTGCCACCCTCAGAGGTCTGGTCCACCCTGAAGGGAACGGCGATCGTTAGCTTAGGCTCTGGTTGCGTGCCTCGACCACCGAGCAGATGCCCGCTTCGTATTGCCCTTAATAGATCTCCGCTGGCCTTGTAGCGACCCTAAAATAGGCGCCCGCCGGCCCAATCTTACCCCGTTCAGAGCGTTAAAGCTCAGGCATGAATACGGAGATTCAAGAAATAGGCGTCGTAGGTTATTAGGCCTAAAATTTATTTAATTAAAATAACTTAATTAATTTTCTAAATAGGTTAATAATCACGGATTAGATTTAAAATAAGGGGGAGATGGTAACTACGCTCCATCCTGCTAAAATAATGTTTGGACCGGAAACTTAGGCCTGAACTTTAAATTAGAGGCGTTTATTAGCTATTTTAATTTAAATTAGTAAACTCTTATTTTAGCAGCGATCCAAAATCTCTTTAAATTCCACCTTAGACGGGCTTTGACCCATTTCCAACCAGTTAAATGGTGTTTAAGGGGTTTTAGACCTATAATTTGCATAACTCCGCCCATAAAGTCAATTTTGGAGTACATTTTAACTAATAACTCCAGAAGGACAAAAGATAGAGAAAAAGCGTTTTTTGCGGCGTGTTAGACATAACAAAATATATAAACTACAATATAAAGTGAAAATTCACCCTCAGTGAGAAAATTAGGCCGATTAAGGATCTGGACTGGCCTCCCACTGAAAAAAGCTCAACTTGGCTGGGAATTATACTGTCTTTTTGAGAGATTTTTCCTAGAGGGCTACCCAGTAGAAGCTTGTTGACCTGGTTCGGGGTCATCCGCTGGGATCTGTGGGCTCAACATATGCTTCGCGGGGCACAGCACTCTGCCCGTGTGGTCCCGGAAACCTGGCGGTGTTAACAAAAAGGGCCACTGGCAGAGAGGTGAGTCATGGTCTTCTACCTGTCTTCACCTTGTTTAAATGTGTTGAAAATGTTTATTGTGTGACGGTTCAGGTATGATAGTAATGTGCAGCTTTAACACTATAGTGGTAAATAGGGCTTTAAATTTAGACATTTGTCTCACTTAGCAAATTAATAGGATTATTTTCCTTAAAAAATTATCTGTTTTATCTTAAATAAATAAATAATTTATTCTATTATTATGCTGCGCTAACATATTATTATTGTAAATAGGACTTCAAAGCAATCATTCTACTAAATAGGACCCTAAATGTAATCATTTATCTTAATGAATAAATAAATCATGCGGATTATTTTCTTAAAAAATGATCTTCATCCTAATAAGTAAATAAATAAATATATTATTTGTTCACTTAAATCATTATTTTTTATCTTAATAAATAAATTGTTTATCCAATTGGCTATGGGACACGAGCCGAGGAGTGATCGCCCTACGGCTAGCCGCCATGGATGAGGGTGTATAGTAATGAAAGGCTGAAACACCCTGTGACTCTATGGTTTACTACTGATGACGTGTCTCACTATTTAGGAGGTCGTCGGGCTAAAGAGGGCTTTAATTTAGTCTGTACCCTTAGCCCTAAATAGCATTTAGTGCGTTCTCCATTCCTGAACCCTAAAACATAACCGCAGGTTTCCATTTCTAAGCCCTAAACATAACCATGTATCTAGCTCTGGTGGTTGGAGCCCTAAACCTAACCCTAAAACCTAACCCTAAACTTAACCCTAATTTTTAGCACCCTACACCTAACTCTCAGCCCTAAACATAACCGTGTTTCTAGCCCTAGGGTTTAGAGCCCTAAGCCTAACCCTAAAACTTAACCGTTAGCCCTAACCCTAATTCCCAGCCCTAAACATAACCGGAGATTTAAAGCGCGTTCGTAACCCTAATTTTTCGAACCGTAAACCTAACTTTTAGCCCTAAACATAACCTTAGGCGTCGTCTGAGGTCGGAACCCTAATTTAGACCGACCTCCAACTCTAGAAGAGCGCTTTAAGCTCGTAACTCTAAATAGGCGATGTTTTTTCGTTCGTCGTGACGGTGGTGGCCGAAGACGAGGCCCGAGTGGCAGGCCCGTGCACAACGTTGGTTCTGGTTCACTCCCGGAGCCACGGTCTTTTCCCCTAACCTAACCATAACCGATAAACTCCAATTCGGACCGCTAGGCTAACCAGACTCCAAACCCAACCAGTCTTGGCCCTAAAATTCCCTAATATTACAATTTGGCTCTAAAAAACCTTAAAACAAAATCCAAAATTTATTTGCAAAAGATAACTTTCAAAATTGACCCACTATCTTGAATTGAATCTAATAACTCTACATCTAAAACAGACCTAATACATAGAACTTGATTACCTAATTCGACCTAACTAGTTAATTGAATTGACTAAATTGATTGATTAAAATTTTAGTTAATTAATATAATTGTTGGATTAATGTAGCTTATTAATTGATTGATTTATTAATTGGTTAATGGTTCAAATTAATTTAATTAATTGAATTTTAATTGATTAAAAATTAAATAAACCTGATTGGGATAATTTTAATTTGGACTAAAAATGCCTAGAATTATAGGTCCCTCGTGAAACATTTTGAAAAATAGGTCCCTCCTCACAAATTTTGACAAGCCATTCTGAAAAACCACAAACTCCCATCGACTCAAAAACCTCCAAATAGTATATATACATGTCAATTTTGTAAAAAAACATATGAAAACAATGTGCAATACCGTATCTCGACTCGTGGTGGTGCTATCGATATGAAACCATCTGCAATCGACTTCCTGCACCCTAATTAGTATATATACCAAATTTCAGCCTCCTACAACCTATACAAACAAAGTGCACCCCTCCCAGTAGGGGGGTGCACTTTTGCATTTGTCCCTATACCCTAACCCTAACCTAACCCTAGGGGGGGGTGCAATTTCGCATTCATCTCCTTATACCTATCCTGCATGACAATTGTTCCCACCAGTAGCAATTTCATGTTCCGGGAGCATCATAGCTCTTTAGTCAATAAGCAGACGATTCCAACGATATATGATATGAGCCATCAGGTATCTGTGGACTCTGAAGCTCAGGAGGATTTCCTAAAAGGAAGAGATCCTGATCTAGAACTGAGTACATATGTTATGTATTTATTATTTTATGTGTATATATATATGTGTGTGCTCGTGCGTGCGTATGTGTAAAGGAAAATTTAAATGTGATTTGAATAAATTGCATTTTGAATTCTCTGACTGTGGTTAATACAGCAACTTTGTATTTTGGGAAGGGTGCTGTGTAAAAAACAACACCTGCCTGGTATTGCATTGAGTTTATTCTGGGTGTTGGGGGTTGTTATTGTGCATTGAGATTGTTCTGGGTGTTGGGGGTTGTTATTGTGCATTGAGATTGTTCTGGGTGTTGGGATATGTTATTGTGTGTGTGAATGAGGTGTGAGATAAGCTAATCATTGCATTTTTCTGGGTGTTGGGGGTTGTTATTGTGCATTGAGATTGTTCTGGGTGTTGGGGGATGTTATTGTGTGTGTGAATGAGGTGTGAGATAAGCTAATCATTGCATTTCTTTGTTTCAGAGAGCCAGAGTCATCTGACTCAGATTGGCAGCCAGAGGCAAAGAGG
>NW_026869660.1:0-37716 GCF_030014155.1 Tachysurus vachellii
AAATAGCATTTTGTGCGTTCTCCATCCTGAACCCTAAAACATAACCGCAGGTTTCCATTTCTAAGCCCTAAACATAACCATGTATCTAGCTCTGGTGGTTGGAGCCCTAAACCTAACCCTAAAACCTAACCCTAAACTTAACCCTAATTTTTAGAACCCTACACCTAACTCTCAGCCCTAAACATAACCGTGTTTCTAGCCCTAGGGTTTAGAGCCCTAAGCCTAACCCTAAAACTTAACCGTTAGCCCTAACCCTAATTCCCAGCCCTAAACATAACCGGAGATTTAAAGCACGTTCGTAACCCTAATTTTTCGAACCGTAAACCTAATTTTTAGCCCTAAACATAACCTTAGGCGTCGTCTGAGGTCGGAACCCTAATTTAGACCGACCTCCAACTCTAGAAGAGCGCTTTAAGCTCGTAACTCTAAATAGGCGATGTTTTTTCGTTCGTCGTGACGGTGGTGGCCGAAAACGAGGCCCGAGTGGCAGGCCCGTGCACAACGTTGGTTCTGGTTCACTCCCGGAGCCACGGTCTTTTCCCCTAACCTAACCCAGCCAGTGCCGCCCTCGGACACCTTGTTGGAAGCCATCTCCACGTGGCGCGTGATCCTGGTGGGCAGAGGTTAAAAAACTTTAACTGTTAACCTCAATAAAATAAACACAACGTAATGTCTTGATATAGACACCCACCGAGGCACCCCATTAGTTGGGGGCGACAGTTTCGATGCTCATTCATGAGCGCGTGCTGTAGCGATCGGGCCGAATGACACGGGCGATCCGTGCTCTATGGGCGGCCGAACAGAAAGGCGCCGGGGCGTAAGCGCGAGGGATATAAGAGGGACGGGAAGCGTAAGCGCATCGTAGTCTCAAGGGTCATGGGTTACGTTTCCGGAGCACGGTTTGGGATTAGCCCGAATCTAGCGTAGGGGTCTGCCGCCCTCGACGCAGGATACCGAGGAGAAAGGCCAAGAATGACCCATGACTTTTCTCGTGCCACCCTCAGAGGTCTGGTCCACCCTGAAGGGAACGGCGATCGTTAGCTTAGGCTCTGGTTGCGTGCCTCGACCACCGAGCAGATGCCCGCTTCGTATTGCCCTTAATAGATCTCCGCTGGCCTTGTAGCGACCCTAAAATAGGCGCCCGCCGGCCCAATCTTACCCCGTTCAGAGCGTTAAAGCTCAGGCATGAATACGGAGATTCAAGAAATAGGCGTCGTAGGTTATTAGGCCTAAAATTAATTTAATTAAAATAACTTAATTAATTTTCTAAATAGGTTAATAATCACGGATTAGATTTAAAATAAGGGGGAGATGGTAACTACGCTCCATCCTGCTAAAATAATGTTTGGACCGGAAACTTAGGCCTGAACTTTAAATTAGAGGCGTTTATTAGCTATTTTAATTTAAATTAGTAAACTCTTATCTTAGCAGCGATCCAAAATCTCTTTAAATTCCACTTTAGACGGGCTTTGACCCATTTCCAACCAGTTAAATGGTGTTTAAGGGGTTTTAGACCTATAATTTGCATAACTCCGCCCATAAAGTCAATTTTGGAGTACATTTTAACTAATAACTCCAGAAGGACAAAAGATAGAGAAAAAGCGTTTTTTTAGGCGTGTTAGACATAATAAAATATATAAACTACAATATAAAGTGAAAATTCACCCTCGGTGAGAAAATTAGGCCGACTAAGGATCTGGACTGGCCTCCCACTGAAAAAAGCTTAACTTGGCTGGGAATTATACTGTCTTTTTGAGAGATTTTTCCTAGAGGGCTACCCAGTAGAAGCTTGTTGACCTGGTTCGGGGTCATCCGCTGGGATCTGTGGGCTCAACATATGCTTCGCAGGGCACAGCACTCTGCCCGTGTGGTCCCGGAAACCTGGCGGTGTTAACAAAAAGGGCCACTGGCAGAGAGGTGAGTCATGGTCTTCTACCTGTCTTCACCTTGTTTAAATGTGTTGAAAATGTTTATTGTGTGACGGTTCAGGTATGATAGTAATGTGCAGCTTTAACACTATAGTGGTAAATAGGGCTTTAAATTTAGACATTTGTCTCACTTAGCAAATTAATAGGATTATTTTCCTTAAAAAATTATCTGTTTTATCTTAAATAAATAAATTATTTATTCTATTATTATGCTGCGCTAACATATTATTGTAAATAGGACTTTAAAGCAATCATTCTACTAAATAGGACCCTAAATGTAATCATTTATCTTAATGAATAAATAAATCATGAGGATTATTTTCTTAAAAAATGATCTTCATCCTAATAAGTAAATAAATAAATATATTATTTGTTCACTTAAATCATTATTTTTTATCTTAATAAATAAATTGTTTATCCAATTGGCTATGGGACACGAGCCGAGGAGTGATCGCCCTACGGCTAGCCGCCATGGATGAGGGTGTATAGTAATGAAAGGCTGAAACACCCTGTGACTCTATGGTTTACTACTGATGACGTGTCTCACTATTTAGGATGTCGTCGGGCTAAAGAGGGCTTTAATTTAGTCTGTACCCTTAGCCCTAAATAGCATTTTGTGCGTTCTCCATTCCTGAACCCTAAACATAACCGCAGGTTTCCATTTCTAAGCCCTAAACATAACCATGTATCTAGCTCTGGTGGTTGGAGCCCTAAACCTAACCCTAAAACCTAACCCTAAACTTAACCCTAATTTTTAGAACCCTACACCTAACTCTCAGCCCTAAACATAACCGTGTTTCTAGCCCTAGGGTTTAGAGCCCTAAGCCTAACCCTAAAACTTAACCGTTAGCCCTAACCCTAATTCCCAGCCCTAAACATAACCGGAGATTTAAAGCACGTTCGTAACCCTAATTTTTCGAACCGTAAACCTAATTTTTAGCCCTAAACATAACCTTAGGCGTCGTCTGAGGTCGGAACCCTAATTTAGACCGACCTCCAACTCTAGAAGAGCGCTTTAAGCTCGTAACTCTAAATAGGCGATGTTTTTTCGTTCGTCGTGACGGTGGTGGCCGAAAACGAGGCCCGAGTGGCAGGCCCGTGCACAACGTTGGTTCTGGTTCACTCCCGGAGCCACGGTCTTTTCCCCTAACCTAACCCAGCCAGTGCCGCCCTCGGACACCTTGTTGGAAGCCATCTCCACGTGGCGCGTGATCCTGGTGGGCAGAGGTTAAAAAACTTTAACTGTTAACCTCAATAAAATAAACACAACGTAATGTCTTGATATAGACACCCACCGAGGCACCCCATTAGTTGGGGGCGACAGTTTCGATGCTCATTCATGAGCGCGTGCTGTAGCGATCGGGCCGAATGACACGGGCGATCCGTGCTCTATGGGCGGCCGAACAGAAAGGCGCCGGGGCGTAAGCGCGAGGGATATAAGAGGGACGGGAAGCGTAAGCGCATCGTAGTCTCAAGGGTCATGGGTTACGTTTCCGGAGCACGGTTTGGGATTAGCCCGAATCTAGCGTAGGGGTCTGCCGCCCTCGACGCAGGATACCGAGGAGAAAGGCCAAGAATGACCCATGACTTTTCTCGTGCCACCCTCAGAGGTCTGGTCCACCCTGAAGGGAACGGCGATCGTTAGCTTAGGCTCTGGTTGCGTGCCTCGACCACCGAGCAGATGCCCGCTTCGTATTGCCCTTAATAGATCTCCGCTGGCCTTGTAGCGACCCTAAAATAGGCGCCCGCCGGCCCAATCTTACCCCGTTCAGAGCGTTAAAGCTCAGGCATGAATACGGAGATTCAAGAAATAGGCGTCGTAGGTTATTAGGCCTAAAATTAATTTAATTAAAATAACTTAATTAATTTTCTAAATAGGTTAATAATCACGGATTAGATTTAAAATAAGGGGGAGATGGTAACTACGCTCCATCCTGCTAAAATAATGTTTGGACCGGAAACTTAGGCCTGAACTTTAAATTAGAGGCGTTTATTAGCTATTTTAATTTAAATTAGTAAACTCTTATCTTAGCAGCGATCCAAAATCTCTTTAAATTCCACTTTAGACGGGCTTTGACCCATTTCCAACCAGTTAAATGGTGTTTAAGGGGTTTTAGACCTATAATTTGCATAACTCCGCCCATAAAGTCAATTTTGGAGTACATTTTAACTAATAACTCCAGAAGGACAAAAGATAGAGAAAAAGCGTTTTTTTGCGGCGTGTTAGACATAATAAAATATATAAACTACAATATAAAGTGAAAATTCACCCTCGGTGAGAAAATTAGGCCGACTAAGGATCTGGACTGGCCTCCCACTGAAAAAAGCTTAACTTGGCTGGGAATTATACTGTCTTTTTGAGAGATTTTTCCTAGAGGGCTACCCAGTAGAAGCTTGTTGACCTGGTTCGGGGTCATCCGCTGGGATCTGTGGGCTCAACATATGCTTCGCAGGGCACAGCACTCTGCCCGTGTGGTCCCGGAAACCTGGCGGTGTTAACAAAAAGGGCCACTGGCAGAGAGGTGAGTCATGGTCTTCTACCTGTCTTCACCTTGTTTAAATGTGTTGAAAATGTTTATTGTGTGACGGTTCAGGTATGATAGTAATGTGCAGCTTTAACACTATAGTGGTAAATAGGGCTTTAAATTTAGACATTTGTCTCACTTAGCAAATTAATAGGATTATTTTCCTTAAAAAATTATCTGTTTTATCTTAAATAAATAAATTATTTATTCTATTATTATGCTGCGCTAACATATTATTGTAAATAGGACTTTAAAGCAATCATTCTACTAAATAGGACCCTAAATGTAATCATTTATCTTAATGAATAAATAAATCATGAGGATTATTTTCTTAAAAAATGATCTTCATCCTAATAAGTAAATAAATAAATATATTATTTGTTCACTTAAATCATTATTTTTTATCTTAATAAATAAATTGTTTATCCAATTGGCTATGGGACACGAGCCGAGGAGTGATCGCCCTACGGCTAGCCGCCATGGATGAGGGTGTATAGTAATGAAAGGCTGAAACACCCTGTGACTCTATGGTTTACTACTGATGACGTGTCTCACTATTTAGGATGTCGTCGGGCTAAAGAGGGCTTTAATTTAGTCTGTACCCTTAGCCCTAAATAGCATTTTGTGCGTTCTCCATTCCTGAACCCTAAAACATAACCGCAGGTTTCCATTTCTAAGCCCTAAACATAACCATGTATCTAGCTCTGGTGGTTGGAGCCCTAAACCTAACCCTAAAACCTAACCCTAAACTTAACCCTAATTTTTAGAACCCTACACCTAACTCTCAGCCCTAAACATAACCGTGTTTCTAGCCCTAGGGTTTAGAGCCCTAAGCCTAACCCTAAAACTTAACCGTTAGCCCTAACCCTAATTCCCAGCCCTAAACATAACCGGAGATTTAAAGCACGTTCGTAACCCTAATTTTCGAACCGTAAACCTAATTTTTAGCCCTAAACATAACCTTAGGCGTCGTCTGAGGTCGGAACCCTAATTTAGACCGACCTCCAACTCTAGAAGAGCGCTTTAAGCTCGTAACTCTAAATAGGCGATGTTTTTTCGTTCGTCGTGACGGTGGTGGCCGAAAACGAGGCCCGAGTGGCAGGCCCGTGCACAACGTTGGTTCTGGTTCACTCCCGGAGCCACGGTCTTTTCCCCTAACCTAACCCAGCCAGTGCCGCCCTCGGACACCTTGTTGGAAGCCATCTCCACGTGGCGCGTGATCCTGGTGGGCAGAGGTTAAAAAACTTTAACTGTTAACCTCAATAAAATAAACACAACGTAATGTCTTGATATAGACACCCACCGAGGCACCCCATTAGTTGGGGGGCGACAGTTTCGATGCTCATTCATGAGCGCGTGCTGTAGCGATCGGGCCGAATGACACGGGCGATCCGTGCTCTATGGGCGGCCGAACAGAAAGGCGCCGGGGCGTAAGCGCGAGGGATATAAGAGGGACGGGAAGCGTAAGCGCATCGTAGTCTCAAGGGTCATGGGTTACGTTTCCGGAGCACGGTTTGGGATTAGCCCGAATCTAGCGTAGGGGTCTGCCGCCCTCGACGCAGGATACCGAGGAGAAAGGCCAAGAATGACCCATGACTTTTCTCGTGCCACCCTCAGAGGTCTGGTCCACCCTGAAGGGAACGGCGATCGTTAGCTTAGGCTCTGGTTGCGTGCCTCGACCACCGAGCAGATGCCCGCTTCGTATTGCCCTTAATAGATCTCCGCTGGCCTTGTAGCGACCCTAAAATAGGCGCCCGCCGGCCCAATCTTACCCCGTTCAGAGCGTTAAAGCTCAGGCATGAATACGGAGATTCAAGAAATAGGCGTCGTAGGTTATTAGGCCTAAAATTAATTTAATTAAAATAACTTAATTAATTTTCTAAATAGGTTAATAATCACGGATTAGATTTAAAATAAGGGGGAGATGGTAACTACGCTCCATCCTGCTAAAATAATGTTTGGACCGGAAACTTAGGCCTGAACTTTAAATTAGAGGCGTTTATTAGCTATTTTAATTTAAATTAGTAAACTCTTATCTTAGCAGCGATCCAAAATCTCTTTAAATTCCACTTTAGACGGGCTTTGACCCATTTCCAACCAGTTAAATGGTGTTTAAGGGGTTTTAGACCTATAATTTGCATAACTCCGCCCATAAAGTCAATTTTGGAGTACATTTTAACTAATAACTCCAGAAGGACAAAAGATAGAGAAAAAGCGTTTTTTGCGGCGTGTTAGACATAATAAAATATATAAACTACAATATAAAGTGAAAATTCACCCTCGGTGAGAAAATTAGGCCGACTAAGGATCTGGACTGGCCTCCCACTGAAAAAAGCTTAACTTGGCTGGGAATTATACTGTCTTTTTGAGAGATTTTTCCTAGAGGGCTACCCAGTAGAAGCTTGTTGACCTGGTTCGGGGTCATCCGCTGGGATCTGTGGGCTCAACATATGCTTCGCAGGGCACAGCACTCTGCCCGTGTGGTCCCGGAAACCTGGCGGTGTTAACAAAAAGGGCCACTGGCAGAGAGGTGAGTCATGGTCTTCTACCTGTCTTCACCTTGTTTAAATGTGTTGAAAATGTTTATTGTGTGACGGTTCAGGTATGATAGTAATGTGCAGCTTTAACACTATAGTGGTAAATAGGGCTTTAAATTTAGACATTTGTCTCACTTAGCAAATTAATAGGATTATTTTCCTTAAAAAATTATCTGTTTTATCTTAAATAAATAAATTATTTATTCTATCATTATGCTGCGCTAACATATTATTGTAAATAGGACTTTAAAGCAATCATTCTACTAAATAGGACCCTAAATGTAATCATTTATCTTAATGAATAAATAAATCATGAGGATTATTTTCTTAAAAAATGATCTTCATCCTAATAAGTAAATAAATAAATATATTATTTGTTCACTTAAATCATTATTTTTTATCTTAATAAATAAATTGTTTATCCAATTGGCTATGGGACACGAGCCGAGGAGTGATCGCCCTACGGCTAGCCGCCATGGATGAGGGTGTATAGTAATGAAAGGCTGAAACACCCTGTGACTCTATGGTTTACTACTGATGACGTGTCTCACTATTTAGGATGTCGTCGGGCTAAAGAGGGCTTTAATTTAGTCTGTACCCTTAGCCCTAAATAGCATTTTGTGCGTTCTCCATTCCTGAACCCTAAAACATAACCGCAGGTTTCCATTTCTAAGCCCTAAACATAACCATGTATCTAGCTCTGGTGGTTGGAGCCCTAAACCTAACCCTAAAACCTAACCCTAAACTTAACCCTAATTTTTAGAACCCTACACCTAACTCTCAGCCCTAAACATAACCGTGTTTCTAGCCCTAGGGTTTAGAGCCCTAAGCCTAACCCTAAAACTTAACCGTTAGCCCTAACCCTAATTCCCAGCCCTAAACATAACCGGAGATTTAAAGCACGTTCGTAACCCTAATTTTTCGAACCGTAAACCTAATTTTTAGCCCTAAACATAACCTTAGGCGTCGTCTGAGGTCGGAACCCTAATTTAGACCGACCTCCAACTCTAGAAGAGCGCTTTAAGCTCGTAACTCTAAATAGGCGATGTTTTTTTCGTTCGTCGTGACGGTGGTGGCCGAAAACGAGGCCCGAGTGGCAGGCCCGTGCACAACGTTGGTTCTGGTTCACTCCCGGAGCCACGGTCTTTTCCCCTAACCTAACCCAGCCAGTGCCGCCCTCGGACACCTTGTTGGAAGCCATCTCCACGTGGCGCGTGATCCTGGTGGGCAGAGGTTAAAAAACTTTAACTGTTAACCTCAATAAAATAAACACAACGTAATGTCTTGATATAGACACCCACCGAGGCACCCCATTAGTTGGGGGCGACAGTTTCGATGCTCATTCATGAGCGCGTGCTGTAGCGATCGGGCCGAATGACACGGGCGATCCGTGCTCTATGGGCGGCCGAACAGAAAGGCGCCGGGGCGTAAGCGCGAGGGATATAAGAGGGACGGGAAGCGTAAGCGCATCGTAGTCTCAAGGGTCATGGGTTACGTTTCCGGAGCACGGTTTGGGATTAGCCCGAATCTAGCGTAGGGGTCTGCCGCCCTCGACGCAGGATACCGAGGAGAAAGGCCAAGAATGACCCATGACTTTTCTCGTGCCACCCTCAGAGGTCTGGTCCACCCTGAAGGGAACGGCGATCGTTAGCTTAGGCTCTGGTTGCGTGCCTCGACCACCGAGCAGATGCCCGCTTCGTATTGCCCTTAATAGATCTCCGCTGGCCTTGTAGCGACCCTAAAATAGGCGCCCGCCGGCCCAATCTTACCCCGTTCAGAGCGTTAAAGCTCAGGCATGAATACGGAGATTCAAGAAATAGGCGTCGTAGGTTATTAGGCCTAAAATTAATTTAATTAAAATAACTTAATTAATTTTCTAAATAGGTTAATAATCACGGATTAGATTTAAAATAAGGGGGAGATGGTAACTACGCTCCATCCTGCTAAAATAATGTTTGGACCGGAAACTTAGGCCTGAACTTTAAATTAGAGGCGTTTATTAGCTATTTTAATTTAAATTAGTAAACTCTTATCTTAGCAGCGATCCAAAATCTCTTTAAATTCCACTTTAGACGGGCTTTGACCCATTTCCAACCAGTTAAATGGTGTTTAAGGGGTTTTAGACCTATAATTTGCATAACTCCGCCCATAAAGTCAATTTTGGAGTACATTTTAACTAATAACTCCAGAAGGACAAAAGATAGAGAAAAAGCGTTTTTTTGCGGCGTGTTAGACATAATAAAATATATAAACTACAATATAAAGTGAAAATTCACCCTCGGTGAGAAAATTAGGCCGACTAAGGATCTGGACTGGCCTCCCACTGAAAAAAGCTTAACTTGGCTGGGAATTATACTGTCTTTTTGAGAGATTTTTCCTAGAGGGCTACCCAGTAGAAGCTTGTTGACCTGGTTCGGGGTCATCCGCTGGGATCTGTGGGCTCAACATATGCTTCGCAGGGCACAGCACTCTGCCCGTGTGGTCCCGGAAACCTGGCGGTGTTAACAAAAAGGGCCACTGGCAGAGAGGTGAGTCATGGTCTTCTACCTGTCTTCACCTTGTTTAAATGTGTTGAAAATGTTTATTGTGTGACGGTTCAGGTATGATAGTAATGTGCAGCTTTAACACTATAGTGGTAAATAGGGCTTTAAATTTAGACATTTGTCTCACTTAGCAAATTAATAGGATTATTTTCCTTAAAAAATTATCTGTTTTATCTTAAATAAATAAATTATTTATTCTATTATTATGCTGCGCTAACATATTATTGTAAATAGGACTTTAAAGCAATCAT
Organism: Tachysurus vachellii; assembly: GCF_030014155.1. Classification (NCBI taxonomy): domain Eukaryota; kingdom Metazoa; phylum Chordata; class Actinopteri; order Siluriformes; family Bagridae; genus Tachysurus; species Tachysurus vachellii. The sequence goes on from NW_026869660.1 coordinate 9,785, forward strand.
TCTACTAAATAGGACCCTAAATGTAATCATTTATCTTAATGAATAAATAAATCATGAGGATTATTTTCTTAAAAAATGATCTTCATCCTAATAAGTAAATAAATAAATATATTATTTGTTCACTTAAATCATTATTTTTTATCTTAATAAATAAATTGTTTATCCAATTGGCTATGGGACACGAGCCGAGGAGTGATCGCCCTACGGCTAGCCGCCATGGATGAGGGTGTATAGTAATGAAAGGCTGAAACACCCTGTGACTCTATGGTTTACTACTGATGACGTGTCTCACTATTTAGGATGTCGTCGGGCTAAAGAGGGCTTTAATTTAGTCTGTACCCTTAGCCCTAAATAGCATTTTGTGCGTTCTCCATTCCTGAACCCTAAAACATAACCGCAGGTTTCCATTTCTAAGCCCTAAACATAACCATGTATCTAGCTCTGGTGGTTGGAGCCCTAAACCTAACCCTAAAACCTAACCCTAAACTTAACCCTAATTTTTAGAACCCTACACCTAACTCTCAGCCCTAAACATAACCGTGTTTCTAGCCCTAGGGTTTAGAGCCCTAAGCCTAACCCTAAAACTTAACCGTTAGCCCTAACCCTAATTCCCAGCCCTAAACATAACCGGAGATTTAAAGCACGTTCGTAACCCTAATTTTTCGAACCGTAAACCTAATTTTTAGCCCTAAACATAACCTTAGGCGTCGTCTGAGGTCGGAACCCTAATTTAGACCGACCTCCAACTCTAGAAGAGCGCTTTAAGCTCGTAACTCTAAATAGGCGATGTTTTTTCGTTCGTCGTGACGGTGGTGGCCGAAAACGAGGCCCGAGTGGCAGGCCCGTGCACAACGTTGGTTCTGGTTCACTCCCGGAGCCACGGTCTTTTCCCCTAACCTAACCCAGCCAGTGCCGCCCTCGGACACCTTGTTGGAAGCCATCTCCACGTGGCGCGTGATCCTGGTGGGCAGAGGTTAAAAAACTTTAACTGTTAACCTCAATAAAATAAACACAACGTAATGTCTTGATATAGACACCCACCGAGGCACCCCATTAGTTGGGGGCGACAGTTTCGATGCTCATTCATGAGCGCGTGCTGTAGCGATCGGGCCGAATGACACGGGCGATCCGTGCTCTATGGGCGGCCGAACAGAAAGGCGCCGGGGCGTAAGCGCGAGGGATATAAGAGGGACGGGAAGCGTAAGCGCATCGTAGTCTCAAGGGTCATGGGTTACGTTTCCGGAGCACGGTTTGGGATTAGCCCGAATCTAGCGTAGGGGTCTGCCGCCCTCGACGCAGGATACCGAGGAGAAAGGCCAAGAATGACCCATGACTTTTCTCGTGCCACCCTCAGAGGTCTGGTCCACCCTGAAGGGAACGGCGATCGTTAGCTTAGGCTCTGGTTGCGTGCCTCGACCACCGAGCAGATGCCCGCTTCGTATTGCCCTTAATAGATCTCCGCTGGCCTTGTAGCGACCCTAAAATAGGCGCCCGCCGGCCCAATCTTACCCCGTTCAGAGCGTTAAAGCTCAGGCATGAATACGGAGATTCAAGAAATAGGCGTCGTAGGTTATTAGGCCTAAAATTAATTTAATTAAAATAACTTAATTAATTTTCTAAATAGGTTAATAATCACGGATTAGATTTAAAATAAGGGGGAGATGGTAACTACGCTCCATCCTGCTAAAATAATGTTTGGACCGGAAACTTAGGCCTGAACTTTAAATTAGAGGCGTTTATTAGCTATTTTAATTTAAATTAGTAAACTCTTATCTTAGCAGCGATCCAAAATCTCTTTAAATTCCACTTTAGACGGGCTTTGACCCATTTCCAACCAGTTAAATGGTGTTTAAGGGGTTTTAGACCTATAATTTGCATAACTCCGCCCATAAAGTCAATTTTGGAGTACATTTTAACTAATAACTCCAGAAGGACAAAAGATAGAGAAAAAGCGTTTTTTGCGGCGTGTTAGACATAATAAAATATATAAACTACAATATAAAGTGAAAATTCACCCTCGGTGAGAAAATTAGGCCGACTAAGGATCTGGACTGGCCTCCCACTGAAAAAAGCTTAACTTGGCTGGGAATTATACTGTCTTTTTGAGAGATTTTTCCTAGAGGGCTACCCAGTAGAAGCTTGTTGACCTGGTTCGGGGTCATCCGCTGGGATCTGTGGGCTCAACATATGCTTCGCAGGGCACAGCACTCTGCCCGTGTGGTCCCGGAAACCTGGCGGTGTTAACAAAAAGGGCCACTGGCAGAGAGGTGAGTCATGGTCTTCTACCTGTCTTCACCTTGTTTAAATGTGTTGAAAATGTTTATTGTGTGACGGTTCAGGTATGATAGTAATGTGCAGCTTTAACACTATAGTGGTAAATAGGGCTTTAAATTTAGACATTTGTCTCACTTAGCAAATTAATAGGATTATTTTCCTTAAAAAATTATCTGTTTTATCTTAAATAAATAAATTATTTATTCTATCATTATGCTGCGCTAACATATTATTGTAAATAGGACTTTAAAGCAATCATTCTACTAAATAGGACCCTAAATGTAATCATTTATCTTAATGAATAAATAAATCATGAGGATTATTTTCTTAAAAAATGATCTTCATCCTAATAAGTAAATAAATAAATATATTATTTGTTCACTTAAATCATTATTTTTTATCTTAATAAATAAATTGTTTATCCAATTGGCTATGGGACACGAGCCGAGGAGTGATCGCCCTACGGCTAGCCGCCATGGATGAGGGTGTATAGTAATGAAAGGCTGAAACACCCTGTGACTCTATGGTTTACTACTGATGACGTGTCTCACTATTTAGGATGTCGTCGGGCTAAAGAGGGCTTTAATTTAGTCTGTACCCTTAGCCCTAAATAGCATTTTGTGCGTTCTCCATTCCTGAACCCTAAAACATAACCGCAGGTTTCCATTTCTAAGCCCTAAACATAACCATGTATCTAGCTCTGGTGGTTGGAGCCCTAAACCTAACCCTAAAACCTAACCCTAAACTTAACCCTAATTTTTAGAACCCTACACCTAACTCTCAGCCCTAAACATAACCGTGTTTCTAGCCCTAGGGTTTAGAGCCCTAAGCCTAACCCTAAAACTTAACCGTTAGCCCTAACCCTAATTCCCAGCCCTAAACATAACCGGAGATTTAAAGCACGTTCGTAACCCTAATTTTTCGAACCGTAAACCTAATTTTTAGCCCTAAACATAACCTTAGGCGTCGTCTGAGGTCGGAACCCTAATTTAGACCGACCTCCAACTCTAGAAGAGCGCTTTAAGCTCGTAACTCTAAATAGGCGATGTTTTTTCGTTCGTCGTGACGGTGGTGGCCGAAAACGAGGCCCGAGTGGCAGGCCCGTGCACAACGTTGGTTCTGGTTCACTCCCGGAGCCACGGTCTTTTCCCCTAACCTAACCCAGCCAGTGCCGCCCTCGGACACCTTGTTGGAAGCCATCTCCACGTGGCGCGTGATCCTGGTGGGCAGAGGTTAAAAAACTTTAACTGTTAACCTCAATAAAATAAACACAACGTAATGTCTTGATATAGACACCCACCGAGGCACCCCATTAGTTGGGGGCGACAGTTTCGATGCTCATTCATGAGCGCGTGCTGTAGCGATCGGGCCGAATGACACGGGCGATCCGTGCTCTATGGGCGGCCGAACAGAAAGGCGCCGGGGCGTAAGCGCGAGGGATATAAGAGGGACGGGAAGCGTAAGCGCATCGTAGTCTCAAGGGTCATGGGTTACGTTTCCGGAGCACGGTTTGGGATTAGCCCGAATCTAGCGTAGGGGTCTGCCGCCCTCGACGCAGGATACCGAGGAGAAAGGCCAAGAATGACCCATGACTTTTCTCGTGCCACCCTCAGAGGTCTGGTCCACCCTGAAGGGAACGGCGATCGTTAGCTTAGGCTCTGGTTGCGTGCCTCGACCACCGAGCAGATGCCCGCTTCGTATTGCCCTTAATAGATCTCCGCTGGCCTTGTAGCGACCCTAAAATAGGCGCCCGCCGGCCCAATCTTACCCCGTTCAGAGCGTTAAAGCTCAGGCATGAATACGGAGATTCAAGAAATAGGCGTCGTAGGTTATTAGGCCTAAAATTAATTTAATTAAAATAACTTAATTAATTTTCTAAATAGGTTAATAATCACGGATTAGATTTAAAATAAGGGGGAGATGGTAACTACGCTCCATCCTGCTAAAATAATGTTTGGACCGGAAACTTAGGCCTGAACTTTAAATTAGAGGCGTTTATTAGCTATTTTAATTTAAATTAGTAAACTCTTATCTTAGCAGCGATCCAAAATCTCTTTAAATTCCACTTTAGACGGGCTTTGACCCATTTCCAACCAGTTAAATGGTGTTTAAGGGGTTTTAGACCTATAATTTGCATAACTCCGCCCATAAAGTCAATTTTGGAGTACATTTTAACTAATAACTCCAGAAGGACAAAAGATAGAGAAAAAGCGTTTTTTGCGGCGTGTTAGACATAATAAAATATATAAACTACAATATAAAGTGAAAATTCACCCTCGGTGAGAAAATTAGGCCGACTAAGGATCTGGACTGGCCTCCCACTGAAAAAAGCTTAACTTGGCTGGGAATTATACTGTCTTTTTGAGAGATTTTTCCTAGAGGGCTACCCAGTAGAAGCTTGTTGACCTGGTTCGGGGTCATCCGCTGGGATCTGTGGGCTCAACATATGCTTCGCAGGGCACAGCACTCTGCCCGTGTGGTCCCGGAAACCTGGCGGTGTTAACAAAAAGGGCCACTGGCAGAGAGGTGAGTCATGGTCTTCTACCTGTCTTCACCTTGTTTAAATGTGTTGAAAATGTTTATTGTGTGACGGTTCAGGTATGATAGTAATGTGCAGCTTTAACACTATAGTGGTAAATAGGGCTTTAAATTTAGACATTTGTCTCACTTAGCAAATTAATAGGATTATTTTCCTTAAAAAATTATCTGTTTTATCTTAAATAAATAAATTATTTATTCTATCATTATGCTGCGCTAACATATTATTGTAAATAGGACTTTAAAGCAATCATTCTACTAAATAGGACCCTAAATGTAATCATTTATCTTAATGAATAAATAAATCATGAGGATTATTTTCTTAAAAAATGATCTTCATCCTAATAAGTAAATAAATAAATATATTATTTGTTCACTTAAATCATTATTTTTTATCTTAATAAATAAATTGTTTATCCAATTGGCTATGGGACACGAGCCGAGGAGTGATCGCCCTACGGCTAGCCGCCATGGATGAGGGTGTATAGTAATGAAAGGCTGAAACACCCTGTGACTCTATGGTTTACTACTGATGACGTGTCTCACTATTTAGGATGTCGTCGGGCTAAAGAGGGCTTTAATTTAGTCTGTACCCTTAGCCCTAAATAGCATTTTGTGCGTTCTCCATTCCTGAACCCTAAAACATAACCGCAGGTTTCCATTTCTAAGCCCTAAACATAACCATGTATCTAGCTCTGGTGGTTGGAGCCCTAAACCTAACCCTAAAACCTAACCCTAAACTTAACCCTAATTTTTAGAACCCTACACCTAACTCTCAGCCCTAAACATAACCGTGTTTCTAGCCCTAGGGTTTAGAGCCCTAAGCCTAACCCTAAAACTTAACCGTTAGCCCTAACCCTAATTCCCAGCCCTAAACATAACCGGAGATTTAAAGCACGTTCGTAACCCTAATTTTTCGAACCGTAAACCTAACTTTTAGCCCTAAACATAACCTTAGGCGTCGTCTGAGGTCGGAACCCTAATTTAGACCGACCTCCAACTCTAGAAGAGCGCTTTAAGCTCGTAACTCTAAATAGGCGATGTTTTTTCGTTCGTCGTGACGGTGGTGGCCGAAAACGAGGCCCGAGTGGCAGGCCCGTGCACAACGTTGGTTCTGGTTCACTCCCGGAGCCACGGTCTTTTCCCCTAACCTAACCCAGCCAGTGCCGCCCTCGGACACCTTGTTGGAAGCCATCTCCACGTGGCGCGTGATCCTGGTGGGCAGAGGTTAAAAAACTTTAACTGTTAACCTCAATAAAATAAACACAACGTAATGTCTTGATATAGACACCCACCGAGGCACCCCATTAGTTGGGGGCGACAGTTTCGATGCTCATTCATGAGCGCGTGCTGTAGCGATCGGGCCGAATGACACGGGCGATCCGTGCTCTATGGGCGGCCGAACAGAAAGGCGCCGGGGCGTAAGCGCGAGGGATATAAGAGGGACGGGAAGCGTAAGCGCATCGTAGTCTCAAGGGTCATGGGTTACGTTTCCGGAGCACGGTTTGGGATTAGCCCGAATCTAGCGTAGGGGTCTGCCGCCCTCGACGCAGGATACCGAGGAGAAAGGCCAAGAATGACCCATGACTTTTCTCGTGCCACCCTCAGAGGTCTGGTCCACCCTGAAGGGAACGGCGATCGTTAGCTTAGGCTCTGGTTGCGTGCCTCGACCACCGAGCAGATGCCCGCTTCGTATTGCCCTTAATAGATCTCCGCTGGCCTTGTAGCGACCCTAAAATAGGCGCCCGCCGGCCCAATCTTACCCCGTTCAGAGCGTTAAAGCTCAGGCATGAATACGGAGATTCAAGAAATAGGCGTCGTAGGTTATTAGGCCTAAAATTAATTTAATTAAAATAACTTAATTAATTTTCTAAATAGGTTAATAATCACGGATTAGATTTAAAATAAGGGGGAGATGGTAACTACGCTCCATCCTGCTAAAATAATGTTTGGACCGGAAACTTAGGCCTGAACTTTAAATTAGAGGCGTTTATTAGCTATTTTAATTTAAATTAGTAAACTCTTATCTTAGCAGCGATCCAAAATCTCTTTAAATTCCACTTTAGACGGGCTTTGACCCATTTCCAACCAGTTAAATGGTGTTTAAGGGGTTTTAGACCTATAATTTGCATAACTCCGCCCATAAAGTCAATTTTGGAGTACATTTTAACTAATAACTCCAGAAGGACAAAAGATAGAGAAAAAGCGTTTTTTGCGGCGTGTTAGACATAATAAAATATATAAACTACAATATAAAGTGAAAATTCACCCTCGGTGAGAAAATTAGGCCGACTAAGGATCTGGACTGGCCTCCCACTGAAAAAAGCTTAACTTGGCTGGGAATTATACTGTCTTTTTGAGAGATTTTTCCTAGAGGGCTACCCAGTAGAAGCTTGTTGACCTGGTTCGGGGTCATCCGCTGGGATCTGTGGGCTCAACATATGCTTCGCAGGGCACAGCACTCTGCCCGTGTGGTCCCGGAAACCTGGCGGTGTTAACAAAAAGGGCCACTGGCAGAGAGGTGAGTCATGGTCTTCTACCTGTCTTCACCTTGTTTAAATGTGTTGAAAATGTTTATTGTGTGACGGTTCAGGTATGATAGTAATGTGCAGCTTTAACACTATAGTGGTAAATAGGGCTTTAAATTTAGACATTTGTCTCACTTAGCAAATTAATAGGATTATTTTCCTTAAAAAATTATCTGTTTTATCTTAAATAAATAAATTATTTATTCTATTATTATGCTGCGCTAACATATTATTGTAAATAGGACTTTAAAGCAATCATTCTACTAAATAGGACCCTAAATGTAATCATTTATCTTAATGAATAAATAAATCATGAGGATTATTTTCTTAAAAAATGATCTTCATCCTAATAAGTAAATAAATAAATATATTATTTGTTCACTTAAATCATTATTTTTTATCTTAATAAATAAATTGTTTATCCAATTGGCTATGGGACACGAGCCGAGGAGTGATCGCCCTACGGCTAGCCGCCATGGATGAGGGTGTATAGTAATGAAAGGCTGAAACACCCTGTGACTCTATGGTTTACTACTGATGACGTGTCTCACTATTTAGGATGTCGTCGGGCTAAAGAGGGCTTTAATTTAGTCTGTACCCTTAGCCCTAAATAGCATTTTGTGCGTTCTCCATTCCTGAACCCTAAAACATAACCGCAGGTTTCCATTTCTAAGCCCTAAACATAACCATGTATCTAGCTCTGGTGGTTGGAGCCCTAAACCTAACCCTAAAACCTAACCCTAAACTTAACCCTAATTTTTAGAACCCTACACCTAACTCTCAGCCCTAAACATAACCGTGTTTCTAGCCCTAGGGTTTAGAGCCCTAAGCCTAACCCTAAAACTTAACCGTTAGCCCTAACCCTAATTCCCAGCCCTAAACATAACCGGAGATTTAAAGCGCGTTCGTAACCCTAATTTTTCGAACCGTAAACCTAACTTTTAGCCCTAAACATAACCTTAGGCGTCGTCTGAGGTCGGAACCCTAATTTAGACCGACCTCCAACTCTAGAAGAGCGCTTTAAGCTCGTAACTCTAAATAGGCGATGTTTTTTCGTTCGTCGTGACGGTGGTGGCCGAAAACGAGGCCCGAGTGGCAGGCCCGTGCACAACGTTGGTTCTGGTTCACTCCCGGAGCCACGGTCTTTTCCCCTAACCTAACCCAGCCAGTGCCGCCCTCGGACACCTTGTTGGAAGCCATCTCCACGTGGCGCGTGATCCTGGTGGGCAGAGGTTAAAAAACTTTAACTGTTAACCTCAATAAAATAAACACAACGTAATGTCTTGATATAGACACCCACCGAGGCACCCCATTAGTTGGGGGCGACAGTTTCGATGCTCATTCATGAGCGCGTGCTGTAGCGATCGGGCCGAATGACACGGGCGATCCGTGCTCTATGGGCGGCCGAACAGAAAGGCGCCGGGGCGTAAGCGCGAGGGATATAAGAGGGACGGGAAGCGTAAGCGCATCGTAGTCTCAAGGGTCATGGGTTACGTTTCCGGAGCACGGTTTGGGATTAGCCCGAATCTAGCGTAGGGGTCTGCCGCCCTCGACGCAGGATACCGAGGAGAAAGGCCAAGAATGACCCATGACTTTTCTCGTGCCACCCTCAGAGGTCTGGTCCACCCTGAAGGGAACGGCGATCGTTAGCTTAGGCTCTGGTTGCGTGCCTCGACCACCGAGCAGATGCCCGCTTCGTATTGCCCTTAATAGATCTCCGCTGGCCTTGTAGCGACCCTAAAATAGGCGCCCGCCGGCCCAATCTTACCCCGTTCAGAGCGTTAAAGCTCAGGCATGAATACGGAGATTCAAGAAATAGGCGTCGTAGGTTATTAGGCCTAAAATTAATTTAATTAAAATAACTTAATTAATTTTCTAAATAGGTTAATAATCACGGATTAGATTTAAAATAAGGGGGAGATGGTAACTACGCTCCATCCTGCTAAAATAATGTTTGGACCGGAAACTTAGGCCTGAACTTTAAATTAGAGGCGTTTATTAGCTATTTTAATTTAAATTAGTAAACTCTTATCTTAGCAGCGATCCAAAATCTCTTTAAATTCCACTTTAGACGGGCTTTGACCCATTTCCAACCAGTTAAATGGTGTTTAAGGGGTTTTAGACCTATAATTTGCATAACTCCGCCCATAAAGTCAATTTTGGAGTACATTTTAACTAATAACTCCAGAAGGACAAAAGATAGAGAAAAAGCGTTTTTTGCGGCGTGTTAGACATAATAAAATATATAAACTACAATATAAAGTGAAAATTCACCCTCAGTGAGAAAATTAGGCCGACTAAGGATCTGGACTGGCCTCCCACTGAAAAAAGCTTAACTTGGCTGGGAATTATACTGTCTTTTTGAGAGATTTTTCCTAGAGGGCTACCCAGTAGAAGCTTGTTGACCTGGTTCGGGGTCATCCGCTGGGATCTGTGGGCTCAACATATGCTTCGCAGGGCACAGCACTCTGCCCGTGTGGTCCCGGAAACCTGGCGGTGTTAACAAAAAGGGCCACTGGCAGAGAGGTGAGTCATGGTCTTCTACCTGTCTTCACCTTGTTTAAATGTGTTGAAAATGTTTATTGTGTGACGGTTCAGGTATGATAGTAATGTGCAGCTTTAACACTATAGTGGTAAATAGGGCTTTAAATTTAGACATTTGTCTCACTTAGCAAATTAATAGGATTATTTTCCTTAAAAAATTATCTGTTTTATCTTAAATAAATAAATTATTTATTCTATTATTATGCTGCGCTAACATATTATTGTAAATAGGACTTTAAAGCAATCATTCTACTAAATAGGACCCTAAATGTAATCATTTATCTTAATGAATAAATAAATCATGAGGATTATTTTCTTAAAAAATGATCTTCATCCTAATAAGTAAATAAATAAATATATTATTTGTTCACTTAAATCATTATTTTTTATCTTAATAAATAAATTGTTTATCCAATTGGCTATGGGACACGAGCCGAGGAGTGATCGCCCTACGGCTAGCCGCCATGGATGAGGGTGTATAGTAATGAAAGGCTGAAACACCCTGTGACTCTATGGTTTACTACTGATGACGTGTCTCACTATTTAGGATGTCGTCGGGCTAAAGAGGGCTTTAATTTAGTCTGTACCCTTAGCCCTAAATAGCATTTTGTGCGTTCTCCATTCCTGAACCCTAAAACATAACCGCAGGTTTCCATTTCTAAGCCCTAAACATAACCATGTATCTAGCTCTGGTGGTTGGAGCCCTAAACCTAACCCTAAAACCTAACCCTAAACTTAACCCTAATTTTTAGAACCCTACACCTAACTCTCAGCCCTAAACATAACCGTGTTTCTAGCCCTAGGGTTTAGAGCCCTAAGCCTAACCCTAAAACTTAACCGTTAGCCCTAACCCTAATTCCCAGCCCTAAACATAACCGGAGATTTAAAGCACGTTCGTAACCCTAATTTTTCGAACCGTAAACCTAACTTTTAGCCCTAAACATAACCTTAGGCGTCGTCTGAGGTCGGAACCCTAATTTAGACCGACCTCCAACTCTAGAAGAGCGCTTTAAGCTCGTAACTCTAAATAGGCGATGTTTTTTCGTTCGTCGTGACGGTGGTGGCCGAAAACGAGGCCCGAGTGGCAGGCCCGTGCACAACGTTGGTTCTGGTTCACTCCCGGAGCCACGGTCTTTTCCCCTAACCTAACCCAGCCAGTGCCGCCCTCGGACACCTTGTTGGAAGCCATCTCCACGTGGCGCGTGATCCTGGTGGGCAGAGGTTAAAAAACTTTAACTGTTAACCTCAATAAAATAAACACAACGTAATGTCTTGATATAGACACCCACCGAGGCACCCCATTAGTTGGGGGCGACAGTTTCGATGCTCATTCATGAGCGCGTGCTGTAGCGATCGGGCCGAATGACACGGGCGATCCGTGCTCTATGGGCGGCCGAACAGAAAGGCGCCGGGGCGTAAGCGCGAGGGATATAAGAGGGACGGGAAGCGTAAGCGCATCGTAGTCTCAAGGGTCATGGGTTACGTTTCCGGAGCACGGTTTGGGATTAGCCCGAATCTAGCGTAGGGGTCTGCCGCCCTCGACGCAGGATACCGAGGAGAAAGGCCAAGAATGACCCATGACTTTTCTCGTGCCACCCTCAGAGGTCTGGTCCACCCTGAAGGGAACGGCGATCGTTAGCTTAGGCTCTGGTTGCGTGCCTCGACCACCGAGCAGATGCCCGCTTCGTATTGCCCTTAATAGATCTCCGCTGGCCTTGTAGCGACCCTAAAATAGGCGCCCGCCGGCCCAATCTTACCCCGTTCAGAGCGTTAAAGCTCAGGCATGAATACGGAGATTCAAGAAATAGGCGTCGTAGGTTATTAGGCCTAAAATTAATTTAATTAAAATAACTTAATTAATTTTCTAAATAGGTTAATAATCACGGATTAGATTTAAAATAAGGGGGAGATGGTAACTACGCTCCATCCTGCTAAAATAATGTTTGGACCGGAAACTTAGGCCTGAACTTTAAATTAGAGGCGTTTATTAGCTATTTTAATTTAAATTAGTAAACTCTTATCTTAGCAGCGATCCAAAATCTCTTTAAATTCCACTTTAGACGGGCTTTGACCCATTTCCAACCAGTTAAATGGTGTTTAAGGGGTTTTAGACCTATAATTTGCATAACTCCGCCCATAAAGTCAATTTTGGAGTACATTTTAACTAATAACTCCAGAAGGACAAAAGATAGAGAAAAAGCGTTTTTTGCGGCGTGTTAGACATAATAAAATATATAAACTACAATATAAAGTGAAAATTCACCCTCAGTGAGAAAATTAGGCCGACTAAGGATCTGGACTGGCCTCCCACTGAAAAAAGCTTAACTTGGCTGGGAATTATACTGTCTTTTTGAGAGATTTTTCCTAGAGGGCTACCCAGTAGAAGCTTGTTGACCTGGTTCGGGGTCATCCGCTGGGATCTGTGGGCTCAACATATGCTTCGCAGGGCACAGCACTCTGCCCGTGTGGTCCCGGAAACCTGGCGGTGTTAACAAAAAGGGCCACTGGCAGAGAGGTGAGTCATGGTCTTCTACCTGTCTTCACCTTGTTTAAATGTGTTGAAAATGTTTATTGTGTGACGGTTCAGGTATGATAGTAATGTGCAGCTTTAACACTATAGTGGTAAATAGGGCTTTAAATTTAGACATTTGTCTCACTTAGCAAATTAATAGGATTATTTTCCTTAAAAAATTATCTGTTTTATCTTAAATAAATAAATTATTTATTCTATTATTATGCTGCGCTAACATATTATTGTAAATAGGACTTTAAAGCAATCATTCTACTAAATAGGACCCTAAATGTAATCATTTATCTTAATGAATAAATAAATCATGAGGATTATTTTCTTAAAAAATGATCTTCATCCTAATAAGTAAATAAATAAATATATTATTTGTTCACTTAAATCATTATTTTTTATCTTAATAAATAAATTGTTTATCCAATTGGCTATGGGACACGAGCCGAGGAGTGATCGCCCTACGGCTAGCCGCCATGGATGAGGGTGTATAGTAATGAAAGGCTGAAACACCCTGTGACTCTATGGTTTACTACTGATGACGTGTCTCACTATTTAGGATGTCGTCGGGCTAAAGAGGGCTTTAATTTAGTCTGTACCCTTAGCCCTAAATAGCATTTTGTGCGTTCTCCATTCCTGAACCCTAAAACATAACCGCAGGTTTCCATTTCTAAGCCCTAAACATAACCATGTATCTAGCTCTGGTGGTTGGAGCCCTAAACCTAACCCTAAAACCTAACCCTAAACTTAACCCTAATTTTTAGAACCCTACACCTAACTCTCAGCCCTAAACATAACCGTGTTTCTAGCCCTAGGGTTTAGAGCCCTAAGCCTAACCCTAAAACTTAACCGTTAGCCCTAACCCTAATTCCCAGCCCTAAACATAACCGGAGATTTAAAGCGCGTTCGTAACCCTAATTTTTCGAACCGTAAACCTAACTTTTAGCCCTAAACATAACCTTAGGCGTCGTCTGAGGTCGGAACCCTAATTTAGACCGACCTCCAACTCTAGAAGAGCGCTTTAAGCTCGTAACTCTAAATAGGCGATGTTTTTTCGTTCGTCGTGACGGTGGTGGCCGAAAACGAGGCCCGAGTGGCAGGCCCGTGCACAACGTTGGTTCTGGTTCACTCCCGGAGCCACGGTCTTTTCCCCTAACCTAACCCAGCCAGTGCCGCCCTCGGACACCTTGTTGGAAGCCATCTCCACGTGGCGCGTGATCCTGGTGGGCAGAGGTTAAAAAACTTTAACTGTTAACCTCAATAAAATAAACACAACGTAATGTCTTGATATAGACACCCACCGAGGCACCCCATTAGTTGGGGGCGACAGTTTCGATGCTCATTCATGAGCGCGTGCTGTAGCGATCGGGCCGAATGACACGGGCGATCCGTGCTCTATGGGCGGCCGAACAGAAAGGCGCCGGGGCGTAAGCGCGAGGGATATAAGAGGGACGGGAAGCGTAAGCGCATCGTAGTCTCAAGGGTCATGGGTTACGTTTCCGGAGCACGGTTTGGGATTAGCCCGAATCTAGCGTAGGGGTCTGCCGCCCTCGACGCAGGATACCGAGGAGAAAGGCCAAGAATGACCCATGACTTTTCTCGTGCCACCCTCAGAGGTCTGGTCCACCCTGAAGGGAACGGCGATCGTTAGCTTAGGCTCTGGTTGCGTGCCTCGACCACCGAGCAGATGCCCGCTTCGTATTGCCCTTAATAGATCTCCGCTGGCCTTGTAGCGACCCTAAAATAGGCGCCCGCCGGCCCAATCTTACCCCGTTCAGAGCGTTAAAGCTCAGGCATGAATACGGAGATTCAAGAAATAGGCGTCGTAGGTTATTAGGCCTAAAATTAATTTAATTAAAATAACTTAATTAATTTTCTAAATAGGTTAATAATCACGGATTAGATTTAAAATAAGGGGGAGATGGTAACTACGCTCCATCCTGCTAAAATAATGTTTGGACCGGAAACTTAGGCCTGAACTTTAAATTAGAGGCGTTTATTAGCTATTTTAATTTAAATTAGTAAACTCTTATCTTAGCAGCGATCCAAAATCTCTTTAAATTCCACCTTAGACGGGCTTTGACCCATTTCCAACCAGTTAAATGGTGTTTAAGGGGTTTTAGACCTATAATTTGCATAACTCCGCCCATAAAGTCAATTTTGGAGTACATTTTAACTAATAACTCCAGAAGGACAAAAGATAGAGAAAAAGCGTTTTTTGCGGCGTGTTAGACATAATAAAATATATAAACTACAATATAAAGTGAAAATTCACCCTCAGTGAGAAAATTAGGCCGATTAAGGATCTGGACTGGCCTCCCACTGAAAAAAGCTCAACTTGGCTGGGAATTATACTGTCTTTTTGAGAGATTTTTCCTAGAGGGCTACCCAGTAGAAGCTTGTTGACCTGGTTCGGGGTCATCCGCTGGGATCTGTGGGCTCAACATATGCTTCGCGGGGCACAGCACTCTGCCCGTGTGGTCCCGGAAACCTGGCGGTGTTAACAAAAAGGGCCACTGGCAGAGAGGTGAGTCATGGTCTTCTACCTGTCTTCACCTTGTTTAAATGTGTTGAAAATGTTTATTGTGTGACGGTTCAGGTATGATAGTAATGTGCAGCTTTAACACTATAGTGGTAAATAGGGCTTTAAATTTAGACATTTGTCTCACTTAGCAAATTAATAGGATTATTTTCCTTAAAAAATTATCTGTTTTATCTTAAATAAATAAATTATTTATTCTATTATTATGCTGCGCTAACATATTATTGTAAATAGGACTTTAAAGCAATCATTCTACTAAATAGGACCCTAAATGTAATCATTTATCTTAATGAATAAATAAATCATGAGGATTATTTTCTTAAAAAATGATCTTCATCCTAATAAGTAAATAAATAAATATATTATTTGTTCACTTAAATCATTATTTTTTATCTTAATAAATAAATTGTTTATCCAATTGGCTATGGGACACGAGCCGAGGAGTGATCGCCCTACGGCTAGCCGCCATGGATGAGGGTGTATAGTAATGAAAGGCTGAAACACCCTGTGACTCTATGGTTTACTACTGATGACGTGTCTCACTATTTAGGATGTCGTCGGGCTAAAGAGGGCTTTAATTTAGTCTGTACCCTTAGCCCTAAATAGCATTTAGTGCGTTCTCCATTCCTGAACCCTAAAACATAACCGCAGGTTTCCATTTCTAAGCCCTAAACATAACCATGTATCTAGCTCTGGTGGTTGGAGCCCTAAACCTAACCCTAAAACCTAACCCTAAACTTAACCCTAATTTTTAGAACCCTACACCTAACTCTCAGCCCTAAACATAACCGTGTTTCTAGCCCTAGGGTTTAGAGCCCTAAGCCTAACCCTAAAACTTAACCGTTAGCCCTAACCCTAATTCCCAGCCCTAAACATAACCGGAGATTTAAAGCGCGTTCGTAACCCTAATTTTTCGAACCGTAAACCTAACTTTTAGCCCTAAACATAACCTTAGGCGTCGTCTGAGGTCGGAACCCTAATTTAGACCGACCTCCAACTCTAGAAGAGCGCTTTAAGCTCGTAACTCTAAATAGGCGATGTTTTTTCGTTCGTCGTGACGGTGGTGGCCGAAAACGAGGCCCGAGTGGCAGGCCCGTGCACAACGTTGGTTCTGGTTCACTCCCGGAGCCACGGTCTTTTCCCCTAACCTAACCCAGCCAGTGCCGCCCTCGGACACCTCGTTGGAAGCCATCTCCACGTGACGCGTGATCCTGGTGGGCAGAGGTTAAAAAACTTTAACTGTTAACCTCAATAAAATAAACACAACGTAATGTCTTGATATAGACACCCACCGAGGCACCCCATTAGTTGGGGGCGACAGTTTCGATGCTCATTCATGAGCGCGTGCTGTAGCGATCGGGCCGAATGACACGGGCGATCCGTGCTCTATGGGCGGCCGAACAGAAAGGCGCCGGGGCGTAAGCGCGAGGGATATAAGAGGGACGGGAAGCGTAAGCGCATCGTAGTCTCAAGGGTCATGGGTTACGTTTCCGGAGCACGGTTTGGGATTAGCCCGAATCTAGCGTAGGGGTCTGCCGCCCTCGACGCAGGATACCGAGGAGAAAGGCCAAGAATGACCCATGACTTTTCTCGTGCCACCCTCAGAGGTCTGGTCCACCCTGAAGGGAACGGCGATCGTTAGCTTAGGCTCTGGTTGCGTGCCTCGACCACCGAGCAGATGCCCGCTTCGTATTGCCCTTAATAGATCTCCGCTGGCCTTGTAGCGACCCTAAAATAGGCGCCCGCCGGCCCAATCTTACCCCGTTCAGAGCGTTAAAGCTCAGGCATGAATACGGAGATTCAAGAAATAGGCGTCGTAGGTTATTAGGCCTAAAATTAATTTAATTAAAATAACTTAATTAATTTTCTAAATAGGTTAATAATCACGGATTAGATTTAAAATAAGGGGGAGATGGTAACTACGCTCCATCCTGCTAAAATAATGTTTGGACCGGAAACTTAGGCCTGAACTTTAAATTAGAGGCGTTTATTAGCTATTTTAATTTAAATTAGTAAACTCTTATCTTAGCAGCGATCCAAAATCTCTTTAAATTCCACTTAGACGGGCTTTGACCCATTTCCAACCAGTTAAATGGTGTTTAAGGGGTTTTAGACCTATAATTTGCATAACTCCGCCCATAAAGTCAATTTTGGAGTACATTTTAACTAATAACTCCAGAAGGACAAAAGATAGAGAAAAAGCGTTTTTTGCGGCGTGTTAGACATAATAAAATATATAAACTACAATATAAAGTGAAAATTCACCCTCAGTGAGAAAATTAGGCCGACTAAGGATCTGGACTGGCCTCCCACTGAAAAAAGCTCAACTTGGCTGGGAATTATACTGTCTTTTTGAGAGATTTTTCCTAGAGGGCTACCCAGTAGAAGCTTGTTGACCTGGTTCGGGGTCATCCGCTGGGATCTGTGGGCTCAACATATGCTTCGCGGGGCACAGCACTCTGCCCGTGTGGTCCCGGAAACCTGGCGGTGTTAACAAAAAGGGCCACTGGCAGAGAGGTGAGTCATGGTCTTCTACCTGTCTTCACCTTGTTTAAATGTGTTGAAAATGTTTATTGTGTGACGGTTCAGGTATGATAGTAATGTGCAGCTTTAACACTATAGTGGTAAATAGGGCTTTAAATTTAGACATTTGTCTCACTTAGCAAATTAATAGGATTATTTTCCTTAAAAAATTATCTGTTTTATCTTAAATAAATAAATTATTTATTCTATTATTATGCTGCGCTAACATATTATTGTAAATAGGACTTTAAAGCAATCATTCTACTAAATAGGACCCTAAATGTAATCATTTATCTTAATGAATAAATAAATCATGAGGATTATTTTCTTAAAAAATGATCTTCATCCTAATAAGTAAATAAATAAATATATTATTTGTTCACTTAAATCATTATTTTTTATCTTAATAAATAAATTGTTTATCCAATTGGCTATGGGACACGAGCCGAGGAGTGATCGCCCTACGGCTAGCCGCCATGGATGAGGGTGTATAGTAATGAAAGGCTGAAACACCCTGTGACTCTATGGTTTACTACTGATGACGTGTCTCACTATTTAGGATGTCGTCGGGCTAAAGAGGGCTTTAATTTAGTCTGTACCCTTAGCCCTAAATAGCATTTAGTGCGTTCTCCATTCCTGAACCCTAAAACATAACCGCAGGTTTCCATTTCTAAGCCCTAAACATAACCATGTATCTAGCTCTGGTGGTTGGAGCCCTAAACCTAACCCTAAAACCTAACCCTAAACTTAACCCTAATTTTTAGAACCCTACACCTAACTCTCAGCCCTAAACATAACCGTGTTTCTAGCCCTAGGGTTTAGAGCCCTAAGCCTAACCCTAAAACTTAACCGTTAGCCCTAACCCTAATTCCCAGCCCTAAACATAACCGGAGATTTAAAGCACGTTCGTAACCCTAATTTTTCGAACCGTAAACCTAATTTTTAGCCCTAAACATAACCTTAGGCGTCGTCTGAGGTCGGAACCCTAATTTAGACCGACCTCCAACTCTAGAAGAGCGCTTTAAGCTCGTAACTCTAAATAGGCGATGTTTTTTCGTTCGTCGTGACGGTGGTGGCCGAAAACGAGGCCCGAGTGGCAGGCCCGTGCACAACGTTGGTTCTGGTTCACTCCCGGAGCCACGGTCTTTTCCCCTAACCCTAACCCTAACCCTAACCCTAACCCTAACCCTAACTCTCTTTTTATTTAGACTCATTATTTCTATTCTTTCATCCCTAATCATAACCTCTACCCTTATTTCCATTCCATCCCCTTACTTCTACTCCTATCCTAATCTTAACCCAACACCTCTCCCATACCCAACCCTAACCCAACCCCTATCCCATACCTAACCTTAACCCAACCCCTATCCCATACCTAACCTTAACCCAACACCTCTCCCATACCTAACCTTAACCCAACACCTCTCCCATACCTAACCTTAACCCAACACCTCTCCCATACCTAACCTTAACCCAACACCTCTCCCATACCTAACCTTAACCCAACACCTCTCCCATACCTAACCTTAACCCAACACCTAACCCCAACCCTAACCCTCCGCCCCTTCCCCTACCCCATTCTCCTACCCCATTCTCCTACCCCAAACCCTTACCCTAACCTTAACCTACCCCTACACCTTTTCCTATCCCTAAACCCAACCTTTACCTCTCTTGTGTCTATTTCTCCCCCCCCCCCCCCCCCCCTCTCCTCTACTACACTATCCCCTCTTTTTTCCCCCTCTCCTCTGGCCTATTAATTCCATAAAAATCAATATTTTTTAACACTTACCTTTTTAGGATCCTCTTTCAATACTTACCGCCATCCATGTAGATTAGACAGTCCATTCCATCCACAGGGAGTTCCTGGAGACCTGCAATGAAGAAAGTAAATAAATAAATAAATAAATTTATAAATAAAGAATTATATCAATACATCAATTAAACCTACCCGGATTTATGCTTTTCACAATTTTCACATATTTCCTTTTTTCTCCTTTTTTGTTTACTGTCCCCATCCAGGTTTCTTTAGGCCAGTGCACCAAAAGGGACCTTCCCTTTATTAAACATCTTTTACCTTAAACCTAACCTAGCCAGTGCCATTGAACTTTCGGGATGGGGCAGTATGATTAATTTTTTCTTTTTCTTTAACCATAGCCAATTTTAGCACCTGAACCTACTGTGACTTTTAATTTGAAAAACAAAATGGCAGTCTCTAGGCTAATTTGACCAACCAGAGACTGCCATGTCACACCCTCTTTTGGAGGGAAAATTAAGGCTCCAGATGAAGCTGTTCCTGGTAGGTGCAAAGCATCCACCAATCAACATTCTCTTTACTGAGTGAGGTCACATTTCAGATACCACACCCATTCACTCACAGGTATATAAGGCAGTTTAACTCCCCACTCCAGTTGACAGTCCTCTGAGGAAGCATACAACTTGCGAAACGTTAGGATTTTAAAGGAACCTCTTTTTACTTTGATTTTCTTTTTCTGCACTAAGTCTTTTAAATGAACTTCAATAAAGTTTGTTATTTTAAACCTCACGGAGGACGGAAGATCACAGCAACGATACAAAAACAATTAAAAAACACCAAGCCAACCAGGACACTGGGAGAAAAAGGAACCACCATTTAGAAGGTAAAAAAGGCTGGTCTTTCACCCACCTGCTTCTGAAGAAGAGACAAGTGGAACCTTCTCTTTCCTTCCCAAACGGCACCTGGATTACAAGTTGGCTTGAGGGACTCACTGCTCACATCCACATTTAGGCCCTTCTGCCTAAACCCGTTTTTTTGTTTAAACCCAACTCATTCCTCCATTTGAGTAAGTTGGGCGATAACAATATTTTTGGTTTGTTAGTTTTCATTTTTTACTGTGTTTTATCTTCCTCTTGTGTTTTTAATAACCATGATTACTCTGCAGAACAGATTTTCAGTTTTAAGAGACCAACGTCCAACTGGAGATGGGGAACACGTGCAGACATCCACATCACACAGTATGCAGACAGCCACATCACACAACAGTAAGGTCACATGGGACAAAGTTCTTACAAAAACCTATTTCAAACTCATACAGGCACAACATCACATGGAAACAGTTAAAAATTCACTAGATACAGTTACCTTCCCAACAGGGATGGTCAGACAGGTTAAAAAACTCACTCAGTTTATCAAACCATCTTCACCTAATAACATCACTACTGATAAGATCATACACAACACAACTGACTGGATGTATAATAACATGATAATTTTACGGGAACATTACACCACAGTCATCCGAACCTTTTAACACAGATCACTAACCTTGAGGATCTGGAGTGGCAAGTGGCAGTGAAGTGGGCCCGCAATAGGTATAAACTTAAATTGTTTGACAGTACCTTGACTGCTTGCAAGCAAATCATTATGGATAAACAGTCCCAATGGTTGGACATAGCGGGCCCCTCACATGCCACTCCACTCCAGAAGGCCGCTACTCCACAGGTCCAGGTCCACCGAAAATCACCTCAACACAACATTGAACACTCTGTATCACCTTCTTTCTCTTCTACATCACCACCTTCTACAGTAGCATCACCATACAAACCTAACAATATTAACTCTGATCACATTTCTCATTTTAGAACCGTCACTACGTTTGGGGAGAATGACGGGGACACGGCTGAAACCACTGCGAGGCAGAAGGGGATAAGGATGAGAGGGCGATGTGAAGAGAATTCTTCTCCACCTAAAACCCGTTCTGAATCCTCCCTCCAATCTAAGCCTCTTGCAGTGGCCAAGCCATCCAGAGTGTCCTCCGACTCCTCAAACGAAGAGCTTTTGGATAGGGTCCCGCTCAGGGACGCACCATACAGACACATTAAAACAAACAGAAAATCATCAGAAAGGTTCATCACAATACAGAAGCCCATAGTATTCATAGGGGATTCTAATCTGAGTCGCATCCCCTTAATCAAGAACACGGACATACAGGTAGATAGTTTTCCGGAGGCTAATTTTTTACATCTCACTAAGGTCTTAAGAAAACTCTCACCACATCCACACACACAGCAGGTCATATTAGCGGCAGGTATTTTCAACAGACACCAACAACCACATAAGACCTCCATTAAACAGTTACAGGGCCTGTGGAGGGCGGCCCGTACAGCTTTTCCCAAGGCCGCTATTCACACAGCAGCCGTTCATTTTTCGATGTCTTTGCCCGACCAGGAGCTGGCTAATCTGGAGGAACTTAATGAATACATTACGTCCCATGAGAATCCATTGCTTGAAGTAAGCCCGCGACTTTTCAAAGTTGAAAGGGACCACATACATTGGACAGCTGGGACAGCACAATTGATATTCGATTATTGGACTGAACAACTAGATCCAATGTGGTCATAACAACAAAAAAACCTCTTTGATAGAATAAAGTGCACTAACTGAAAGCATGGATTCTCATGGGACCTAATGCAAAAAGGTAAGTCACACTAGTTGAAGGTCTCCAAGGTTACAAAATGCACATAATTCATCTTGAGAGTTGGTTTTGACTTTTTCTAGTTGTTCCAAATTCACAAGTTGCAGGTCTCCGGGATCCCACTGTTTTCAATCATCATTATTCGCATCAGCAATATTATGGTCTATTTATGTGATTAATATTATTATTATTATTCATATTATTATTATCATCATTTATTATCATTATTATTATTATTTATATTTATAATAAAAAGATGGCTATAGAGTTATGGATGTTTATTCTTTATTTTTTTATGTGTGGGTTGCAGTGATTTTTTATAGCACTTATTATTTTGATTGACCTTTCAATTTTTCTGGCACTTATCTTTTAGCACTTAATACTCCATATACTTTACTCTCTTTTTATTTAGACTCATTATTTCTATTCTTTCATCCCTAATCATAACCTCTACCCTTATTTCCATTCCATCCCCTTACTTCTACTCCTATCCTAATCTTAACCCAACACCTCTCCCATACCCAACCCTAACCCAACCCCTATCCCATACCTAACCTTAACCCAACCCCTATCCCATACCTAACCTTAACCCAACACCTCTCCCATACCTAACCTTAACCCAACACCTCTCCCATACCTAACCTTAACCCAACACCTCTCCCATACCTAACCTTAACCCAACACCTCTCCCATACCTAACCTTAACCCAACACCTCTCCCATACCTAACCTTAACCCAACACCTAACCCCAACCCTAACCCTCCGCCCCTTCCCCTACCCCATTCTCCTACCCCATTCTCCTACCCCAAACCCTTACCCTAACCTTAACCTACCCCTACACCTTTTCCTATCCCTAAACCCAACCTTTACCTCTCCTGAGTCTCTTTCTCTCTCCCCCCCCCCCCCCCTCTACTACACTATCCCCTCTTTTCTCCCTTTCCTCTGGCCTATTAATTCCATAAAAATCAATATTTTTTAACACTTACCTTTTTAGGATCCTCTTTCAATACTTACCGCCATCCATGTAGATTAGACAGTCCATTCCATCCACAGGGGGTTCCTGGAGACCTGCAATGAAGAAAGTAAATAAATAAATAAATACATTTATAAATAAAGAATTAAATCAATACATCAATTAAACCTACCCGGATTTATGCTTTTCACAATTTTCACACAATTCCTTTTTTCCTTTTTTTTCCTTTTTTGTTTACTGTCCCCATCCAGGTTTCTTTAGGCCAGTGCACCAAAAGGGACCTTCCCTTTATTAAACATCTTTTATCTTAAACCTAACCTAGCCAGTGCCATTGAACTTTCGGGATGGGGCAGTATGATTAATTTTTTCTTTTTCTTTAACCATAGCCAATTTTAGCACCTGAACCTACTGTGACTTTTAATTTGAAAAACAAAATGGCAGTCTCTAGGCTAATTTGACCAACCACAGACTGCCATGTCACACCCTCTTTTTGGAGGGAAAATTAAGGCTCCAGATGAAGCTGTTCCTGGTAGGTGCAAAGCATCCACCAATCAACATTCTCTTTACTGAGTGAGGTCACATTTCAGATACCACACCCATTCACTCACAGGTATATAAGGCAGTTTAACTCCCCACTCCAGTTGACAGTCCTCTGAGGAAGCATTAACTTGCGAAACGTTAGGATTTTAAGGAACCTCTTTTTACTTGAATTTCTTTTCTGCACCAAGTCTTTTAAAGAAACTTCAATAAAGTTTGTTATTTTAAACCTCACGGAGGACGGAAGATCACAGCAACGATACAAAACAATTAAAAAACACCAAGCCAACCAGGACACTGGGAGAAAAAGGACCACCATTTTAGAAGGTAAAAAAGGCTGGATTTTTACTCACCTGCTTCTGAAGAAGAGACAAGTGGAACCTTCTCTTTCCTTCCCAAACGGCACCTGGATTACAAGTTGGCTTGAGGGACTCACTGCTCACATCCACATTTAGGCCCTTCTGCCTAAACCCGTTTTTTTGTTTAAACCCAACTCATTCCTCCATTTGAGTAAGTTGGGCGATAACAATATTTTTTGGTTTGTTAGTTTTCATTTTTTACTGTGTTTTATCTTCCTCTTGTGTTTTTAATAACCATGATTACTCTGCAGAACAGATTTTCAGTTTTAAGAGACCAACGTCCAACTGGAGATGGGGAACATGTGCAGACATCCACATCACACAGTATGCAGACAGCCACATCACACAACAGTAAGGTCACATGGGACAAAGTTCTTACAAAAACCTATTTCAAACTCATACAGGCACAACATCACATGGAAACAGTTAAAAATTCACTAGATACAGTTACCTTCCCAACAGGGATGGTCAGACAGGTCAAAAAACTCACTCAGTTTATCAAACCATCTTCACCTAATAACATCACTACTGATAAGATCATACACAACACAACTGACTGGATGTATAACAACATGGTAATTTTACAGAAACATTACACAACAGTTATCAATAACCTTTTAGAACGGATCACTAACCTTGAGGATTTGGAGTGGCAAGTGGCAGTGAAGTGGGCCCGTAATAGGTACAAACAAAAATTAATTGACAGTAACTTGACCGTTTGCAAACAAATCATTTTAGACAAACAGTCCCAATCTTTGGACATAGCGGGCCCCCCTTCACATGCCACTCCACTCCAAAAGGCCACTACTCCACAGGCCCAGGTCCACCAAAATCACCTCAACACAATATTGAACACTCTGTATCACCTTCTTTCTCTTCTACATCACCACCTTCTACAGTAGCATCACCATACAAACCTAACAATATTAACTCTGATCACATTTCTCATTTTAGAACCGTCACTACGTTTGGGGAGAATGACGGGGACACGGCTGAAACCACTGCGAGGCAGAAGGGGATAAGGATGAGAGGGCGATGTGAAGAGAATTCTTCTCCACCTAAAACCCGTTCTGAATCCTCCCTCCAATCTAAGCCTCTTGCAGTGGCTAAACCATCCAGAGTGTCCTCCGACTCCTCAAACGAAGAGCTTTTGGATAGGGTCCCGCTCAGGGACGCACCATACAGACACATTAAAACAAACAGAAAATCAGCAGACTGGTTCATCACAATACATAAGCCCATAGTATTCATAGGGGATTCTAATCTGAGTCGCATCCCCTTAATCAAGAACACGGACATACAGGTAGATAGTTTTCCGGAGGCTAATTTTTTACATCTCACTAAGGTCTTAAGAAAACTCTCACCACATCCACACACACAGCAGGTCATATTAGCGGCAGGTATTTTCAACAGACACCAACAACCACATAAGACCTCCATTAAACAGTTACAGGGCCTGTGGAGGGCGGCCCGTACAGCTTTTCCCAAGGCCGCTATTCACACAGCAGCCGTTCATTTTTCGATGTCTTTACCCGACCAGGAGCTGGCTAATCTGGAGGAACTTAATGAATACATTACGTCCCATGAGAATCCATTGCTTGAAGTGAGCTCGCGACTCTTCAAAGTTGAAAGAGACCACATACATTGGACAGCTGGGACAGCACAATTGATTTTCGATTATTGGACAGAACAACTAGATCCAATGTGGTCATAACAGAAAAACCTCTTTGAAAGAATAAAAGTGCACTAACTGAAAGCATGGATTCTCATGGGACCTAATGCAAAAAGGTAAGTCACACTAGTTGAAGGTCTCTAAGGTTACAAAATGCACATAATTCATCTTGAGAGTTGGTTTTGACCTTTTCTAGTTGTTCCAAATTCACAAGTTGCAGGTCTCCGGGATCCCACTGTTTTCAATCATCATTATTATCATCAGCAATATTATGGTCTATTTATGGGATTAATATTATTATTAATAATATTATTATTATCATCATTTATTATCATTATTATTATTATTTATATTTATAATAAAAAGATGGCTATAGAGTTATGGATGTTTATTCTTTATTTTTTTATGTGTGGGTTGCAGTGATTTTTTATAGCACTTATTATTTTGATTGACCTTTCAATTTTTCTGGCACTTATCTTTTAGCACTTAATACTCCATATACTTTACTCTCTTTTTATTTAGACTCATTATTTCTATTCTTTCATCCCTAATCATAACCTCTACCCTTATTTCCATTCCATCCCCTTACTTCTACTCCTATCCTAATCTTAACCCAACACCTCTCCCATACCCAACCCTAACCCAACCCCTATCCCATACCTAACCTTAACCCAACCCCTATCCCATACCTAACCTTAACCCAACACCTCTCCCATACCTAACCTTAACCCAACACCTCTCCCATACCTAACCTTAACCCAACACCTCTCCCATACCTAACCTTAACCCAACACCTCTCCCATACCTAACCTTAACCCAACACCTCTCCCATACCTAACCTTAACCCAACACCTAACCCCAACCCTAACCCTCCGCCCCTTCCCCTACCCCATTCTCCTACCCCATTCTCCTACCCCAAACCCTTACCCTAACCTTAACCTACCCCTACACCTTTTCCTACCCCTAAACCCAACCTTTACCTCTCTTGTGTCTCTTTCTCTTCCCCCCCTCCCCCCCCCCCTCCTCTACTACACTATCCCCTCTTTTTTCCCCCTCTCCTCTGGCCTATTAATTCCATAAAAATCAATATTTTTTAACACTTACCTTTTTAGGATCCTCTTTCAATACTTACCGCCATCCATGTAGATTAGACAGTCCATTCCATCCACAGGGGGTTCCTGGAGACCTGCAATGAAGAAAGTAAATAAATAAATAAATACATTTATAAATAAAGAATTAAATCAATACATCAATTAAACCTACCCGGATTTATGCTTTTCACAATTTTCACACAATTCCTTTTTTCCTTTTTTTTCCTTTTTTGTTTACTGTCCCCATCCAGGTTTCTTTAGGCCAGTGCACCAAAAGGGACCTTCCCTTTATTAAACATCTTTTATCTTAAACCTAACCTAGCCAGTGCCATTGAACTTTCGGGATGGGGCAGTATGATTAATTTTTTCTTTTTCTTT
This sequence comes from Tachysurus vachellii, assembly GCF_030014155.1. Taxonomy (NCBI): domain Eukaryota; kingdom Metazoa; phylum Chordata; class Actinopteri; order Siluriformes; family Bagridae; genus Tachysurus; species Tachysurus vachellii. Next base: position 36,716 of record NW_026869660.1, read on the forward strand.
AACCATAGCCAATTTTAGCACCTGAACCTACTGTGACTTTTAATTTGAAAAACAAAATGGCAGTCTCTAGGCTAATTTGACCAACCACAGACTGCCATGTCACACCCTCTTTTTGGAGGGAAAATTAAGGCTCCAGATGAAGCTGTTCCTGGTAGGTGCAAAGCATCCACCAATCAACATTCTCTTTACTGAGTGAGGTCACATTTCAGATACCACACCCATTCACTCACAGGTATATAAGGCAGTTTAACTCCCCACTCCAGTTGACAGTCCTCTGAGGAAGCATACAACTTGCGAAACGTTAGGATTTTAAAGGAACCTCTTTTTACTTGAAATTTCTTTTCTGCATTAAGTCTTTTAAATGAACTCCAATAAAGTTTGTTATTTTTAAACCTCACGGAGGGAGGAAGAACACGGCAACAACACAAGAAAACAAATAAAAAATACCAAGCCAACCAGGACACTGGGAGAAAAAGGAAACCACCATCTAGAAGGTAAAAAAAAGCTGGTCTTTCACCCATCTGCTTCTGAGAAGAGCCAAGGGGAACCACCTTCTTCTTCTTCCTTCCCAAACGGCACCTGGAATACAAATTGGCTTGAGGGACTCATTGATCACATCCACACCTAGGCCCTTCTGCCTAAACCCGTTTTGTTTGTTTGTTTAAACCCAACAAAGTCTCCCATTTGAGTAAGTTGGGTGATAACAATTTTATTTTCTGGTTTGTTAATTTTAATTTTTACTGTGTTTATCTTCCTCTTTTGTTTTTATAACTATGATTCGTTTGCAGAACAGATTTTCGGTTTTAAGAGACCAACGTCCAACTGGAGATGGGGAACACGTACAGACATCCACATCACACAGTATGCAGACAGCCACATCACACAACAGTAAGGTCACATGGGACAAAGTTCTTACCAAAACTTATTTCAAACTCATACAGGCACAACATCACATGATAACAGTTAAAAATTCACTAGATACAGTTACCTTCCCAACAGGG
>NW_026869661.1:0-36427 GCF_030014155.1 Tachysurus vachellii
GTACTATGTGTACGCCTGACTAAAGAGATGAGTTTTCAATCTACATTTAAACTGTGAAAGTGTGTCTGAGCCCCGAACACTATCAGGAAGACTATTCCAAAGTTTGGGAGCTAAATAAGAGAACGCTCTTTCGCCTTTAGTAGACTTAGATATTCTGGGGACTACCAGGAGTCCTGAGTTTTGTGATCTCAGAGAGCGTGAAGAGCCTTGTACGTAAGTAGCAGCAGTTTGTAATCAATTCTAAACTTAACAGGTAGCCAGTGTAGAGATGATAAAATTGGGGTTATATGGTCATACTTTCTTGTCCTAGTGAGAACTCTGGCCGCTGCATTTTGGACTAACTGTAGCCTATTTATTAAAGATGCAGGACAACCACCTAGTAATGCATTACAATAGTCCAGTCTGGAGGTCATGAAAGCGTGAACTAGCTTCTCAGCATCAGATACAGACAGGATGTTTCTCAGCTTGGCAATATTTCTGAGGTGGAAGAAGGCTGTTTTTGTGGTTTGGGCGACGTGATTTTCAAAAGACAAGTTACTGTCTAATATAACACCCAGGTCTTTCACTGTCGAGCTACTAGTAACAGTACATCCCTCTAATTGGAAATTAAGTTGTGAGAGTTTCTGTGTACTAGTTTTTGGGCCTATAAGTAGTGTTTCTGTCTTATCAGAGTTTAACAACAGAAAGTTACAGCTCATCCAGTCTTTTATCTCTCTAAGGCATTGAGTTAATTTCGACAATTTAGTTATTTCATCTGGTTTTGAGGAGATGTATAACTGTGTGTCGTCAGCATAGCAATGGAAGCTAATCCCATGTCTTCTAATAATGTTCCCTAATGGAAGCATGTATATCGAGAAGAGCAGAGGTCCTAGAACTGATCCTTGAGGGACCCCATAATTAACTGGTAATAAGCTGGAGGATTCACCATTTAATTCTACAAAATGGTATCGATCAGACAGGTAGGATCTAAACCAACTTAAAGCCTGTCCATGAATACCTGTGTAATTTTGTAAGCGATCTAGGAGAATGTTGTGATCTATAGTGTCGAATGCAACACTAAGGTCAAGTAGAACTAATAGTGACATACAGTCTTTGTCCGAAGCTAAGAACAAGTCATTTGTAACTTTAACAAGTGCAGTTTCTGTGCTATGATGGGGCCTGAAACCTGACTGAAACTCTTCAAAGATATTGTTCTCCTGTAAGAAGGAGCTCAGTTGAACAGACACAACCTTTTCTAGTATTTTAGACATAAACGGAAGGTGTGAAATCGGTCTGTAATTTGAAAGTCCATTAGGATCTAAATTAGGTTTCTTAATGAGTGGCCTAATAACTGCCAACTTGAAGGATTTAGGGACGTCACCTAAAGATAACGAGGAGTTAATAATATTAAGAAGAGGCTTACCGGCTTTATGTAACACTTCTTTCAGTAGTCTAGTTGGAATGGGGTCTAGTGAACAAGTTGTTGATTTAGCTGTAGTAATAAGTTTAACTAACTCTTCCTGACCTGTACTTGTAAAGCAATGTAGTTGTGTGTTTAGAACCTTAGGTGAGACCGGGATGCTAGTTGCTCTTATGTGTTGAGCGTCACCTATTTTATTCCTGATACTTTCGATTTTATCAGTGAAGAATCTCATAAAATCGTCACTACTGAACTGTGATGGAATTGTGTGTTCAGATTTTTGGTTTTTGTTAGTTTAGCCACTGTGCTAAATAAAAACCTGGGATTGTTCTGGTTATTTTCTATGAGTTTGCTCAGATGCTCAGCCCTGGCTGCTTTTAGAGCCTGTCTATTGCTGGACATACTTTCCTTATATGCAATTCTAAAAACCTCTAATTTAGTTTTTCTCCACTTTCGCTCGAGGTTACGGGTCTCTCTCTTGAGGGTGTGAGTATGACTATTATACCATGGTGCAAGCGTTTTATCTCTAACCTTCTGTAATCTGATTGGGGCAACAGTGTCTAGTGTGCTAGTGAATATAGCGCCTAGGCTGTTAGTAATTTCATCTAGGTCGTCTGTGTTTAAGGGTACAGTAAGAAGTCCAGACAGATCAGGCAGGTTATTTGTGAATCTGTCTTTAGTGGTCGGAATAATAGTTCTACCGAGACGATAACGTGGTGAAACGCAGTTAGCCTGTTCTACAGGTAGTGTGTACATTATGAGATAATGGTCTGTGATATCATCACTTTGAGGAATGATATCTATATCAGTGACATCTATTCTGTGTGATATTATTAAATCTAGTGTATGATTACGACAGTGAGTTGCTCTAGTGACGTTTTGTTTAAGCCCAAGTGAGTTTAGTAAGTCCATGAATGTGAGTCCTAGCGCATCATTTGTGTCGTCAACATGAATGTTAAAATCTCCTAGAATTAATGCTTTATCAAAGCTAACCAGTAGGTCAGAAAGAAAATCTGTGAATTCTCTAAGAAAATCGGTGTAGGGCCCTGGTGGTCTATACACGGTCGCTAGCGCAAGAGACATCAGGGATTTTTTCGTGTGCGTGTGCGATAGTGTAACAATAAGGACAAGCACTTCAAAAGACTTAAATCTATATTGTGTTCTCTGGGTAACAGTAAGGCAATCGTTAAAGATAGTGGCGACACCACCTCCACGACCAGTCTGTCGAGGCTCGTGCTTATAGATATAACCTGATGGTGTAGACTCATTTAGACCGATGTAGTCATTTGGTTTAATCCAGGTTTCGGTGAGGCAGAATGCAGTAAGGCTATTGTCTGAGATTATTTCATTTACGATAAGTGCTTTGGGTGCAAGTGATCTAATGTTCAGAAGCCCAAATTTTAGGAACTGTTTTTGTTTGTTTCTTTGGCATTTTTCTGGTCTAATTACAGTAAGATTATTTCGAGAACGTCTTACATAATTACTTTTTAATCTCACTGCTCGGGGAACAGACACAGTTTCTATGGGGAGAGGTATGTGTGCATTTGTATCGATGTGTTGAGGTGAAGGATGGCTATTGAAATTTAAATTTAAGGCGTAGTTTACCAGTCAGAAGGTGTGCAGCGCCCTGGAGGTGTGGTCCGAGAGGATCTCCGCTCCAACTCTGCTGGGGTGCAGGCCGTCAGCACGGAACAGCCTAGGACGCTCCCAGAAAACATTCCAGTTATCAATAAAGTGTAGATTCTGAGCCGGACACCATGACTGAAGCCATTCATTAAAAGCAAAAAGTCTACTAAACCTTTCAATTCCTCGCTGGTACGTTGGAAGTGGTCCGGACACGATGATCCTCGCCGTGGGCGCTGTGCTGCGAACCGTCTCCACCAGGGTCTTGAAGTCTCTCTTCAGGATCTCCGACTGCCTCAGGCTGGTGTCGTTCGAGCCGGCGTGAAGAACCACAGCTCCGGTGTTTCTGCTCACGACCCTAGCTACCTGTGCAGCGACATCAAGAACACGGGCACCAGGTAAGCAGTGAGTGCGAGCCTTACCTTTAGCCACAGTAGCACAGACGTGGCGGACGATGGAGTCTCCGATGATCACAGGTCCGTCTCACGAAGGGGGGCGAAGCGGTTCCTAGTGGGGATCTCGAAGACCGGCGGTGGTGGAGGGGGAGAGGTCCTCGACCGGGGCCCGGCACGTGTCCTCCGCTGCTGCACCCAGGATCCGCGGTGCCCCGGCGCTGGAGTGAACTGCCCCTGGCCAGGCCACTTCCTGGGTGCGTTGGGCCTGGACAGAGAAACACACGGAGTAGAGGTGGAAGGAGTAGTAATTAAATGCCGGGAGTTTACCTGAGACCGGGGGGCTTCCAGCGCTGCTTTCCGCTCCCGCAGCTCGGCCTGCTTCACCTGTAGGTCGCGGATCTGCTTCTCCACAGCCTCCAGCTCCAGTTCCACCGAGTGCAGCTCGAACGTGTCCTCACCTGCACTCAAAGGCAGAGACATAACCGACATGGTGTTATATAGTAAGAGCAACAGAGATAATTGATGTGAAAGGTGTACTAGCGGTACTCGGCTAACAGGCTAGTTATGCTAGCCGGCTAGAGGCGGACGCTGGGAAAACAAATAAATAGGATGTAATGATATCGAAATGTATATCGCGCAATTATTCTAGGTTTTAAGAAGTATTGCAGATGTGTTCGCCCTGTGTAAAAAAAAAAAATAGGGAGTTAGAGTGTAGTGTGTACTAGCGGAACCGGGCTAATAGGCTAGCGGTGCTAACCAGCTAGCAGCGGGCACTGGGAAAACAAATTAATAAAGGTGTCAAAGGGTAAGGAGTTAGAGTTTAGCTCAAGATAAATCGCAATTGAGTAAAGATACTCAGCCAAGCAAACAAATGAAAGCGAGAGCTCCAAATCCGCTGCTGCTGCTGAAAACGCTGCTGCTGCTGAAAACGCTGCTGTTGCTGAAAACGCTGCTTCTGCTGAAAATGCTGCTGCTGCTGAAAACGCTGCTGCTGCTCAAAATGACCTGTCTGACAGCTCAAAATGACCTGTCTGACAGACACACACACATCACCTCTAAATGACCTGTCTGACAGACAAACACACCTCACCTCTAAATGACCTGTCTTACAGACAAACACACCTCACATCTAAATGACCTGTCTGACAGACACACACACCTCACCTCTAAATGACCTGTCTGACAGACACACACACCTCACCTCTAAATGACCTGTCTGACAGACAAACACACCTCACCTCCAAATGACCTGTCTGACACACACACACACCTCACCTCTAAATGACCTGTCTGACAAACACACCTCACCTCTAAATGACCTGTCTGACAGACACACACACCTCACCTCTAAATGACCTGTCTGACAGACAAACACACCTCACCTCTAAATGACCTGTCTGACAGACACACACACCTCACCTCTAAATGACCTGTCTGACAGACAAACACACCTCACCTCCAAATGACCTGTCTGACACACACACACACCTCACCTCTAAATGACCTGTCTGACAAACACACCTCACCTCTAAATGACCTGTCTGACAGACACACACACCTCACCTCTAAATGACCTGTCTGACAGACAAACACACATCACCTCTAAATGACCTGTCTGACAGACAAACACACCTCACCTCTAAATGACCTGTCTGACAGACAAACACACCTCACCTCTAAATGACCTGTCTGACAGACAAACACACCTCACCTCTAAATGACCTGTCTGACAGACACACACACCTCACCTCTAAATGACCTGTCTGACAGACAAACACATCTCACCTCTAAATGACCTGTCTGACAGACAAACACACCTCACCTCTAAATGACCTGTCTGACAGACAAACACACATCACCTCTAAATGACCTTTCTGACAGACAAACACACCTCACCTCTAAATGATCTGTCTGACAGACACACACACCTCACCTCTAAATGACCTGTCTGACAGACACACACACCTCACCTCTAAATCACCTGTCTGACAGACAAACACACCTCACCTCTAAATGATCTGTCTGACAGACACACACACCTCACCTCTAAATCACCTGTCTGACAGACACACACATCTCACCTCTAAATGACCTGTCTGACAGACAAACACATCTCACCTCTAAATGACCTGTCTGACAGACACACACACCTCACCTCTAAATGACCTGTCTGACAGACACACACACCTCACCTCTAAATGACCTGTCTGACAAACACACCTCACCTCTAAATGACCTGTCTGACAGACACACACACCTCACCTCTAAATGACCTGTCTGACAAACACACCTCACCTCTAAATGACCTGTCTGACAGACAAACACACCTCACCTCTAAATGACCTGTCTGACAGACAAACACACCTCACCTCTAAATGACCTGTCTGACAGACAAACACACCTCACCTCTAAATGACCTGTCTGACAGACAAACACACCTCACCTCTAAATGACCTGTCTGACAGACACACACACCTCACCTCTAAATGACCTGTCTGACAGAAAAACACATCTCACCTCTAAATGACCTGTCTGACAGACAAACACACCTCACCTCTAAATGACCTGTCTGACAGACAAACACACATCACCTCTAAATGACCTTTCTGACAGACAAACACACCTCACCTCTAAATGATCTGTCTGACAGACACACACACCTCACCTCTAAATGACCTGTCTGACAAACACACCTCACCTCTAAATGACCTGTCTGACAGACACACACACCTCACCTCTAAATGACCTGTCTGACAGACAAACACACCTCACCTCTAAATGACCTGTCTGACAGACAAACACACCTCACCTCTAAATGACCTGTCTGACAGACAAACACACCTCACCTCTAAATGACCTGTCTGACAGACAAACACACCTCACCTCTAAATGACCTGTCTGACAGACACACACACCTCACCTCTAAATGACCTGTCTGACAGACAAACACATCTCACCTCTAAATGACCTGTCTGACAGACAAACACACCTCACCTCTAAATGACCTGTCTGACAGACAAACACACATCACCTCTAAATGACCTTTCTGACAGACAAACACACCTCACCTCTAAATGATCTGTCTGACAGACAAACACACCACACCTCTAAATGACCTGTCTGACAGACACACACACCTCACCTCTAAATGACCTGTCTGACAGACACACACCTCACCTCTAAATGACCTGTCTGACAGACAAACACACCTCACCTCTAAATGACCTGTCTGACAGACACACACACCTCACCTCTAAATGACCTGTCTGACAGACAAACACACCTCACCTCTAAATGACCTGTCTGACAGTCACACACACCTCACCTCTAAATGACCTGTCTGACAGACAAACACACCTCACCTCTAAATGACCTGTCTGACAGACAAACACACCTCACCTCTAAATGACCTGTCTGACAGACAAACACACCTCACCTCTAAATGACCTGTCTGACAGACAAACACACCTCACCTCTAAATGACCTGTCTGACAGACAAACACACCTCACCTCTAAATGACCTGTCTGACAGACACACACACCTCACCTCTAAATGACCTGTCTGACAGACACACACACCTCACCTCTAAATGACCTGTCTGACAGACAAACACATCTCACCTCTAAATGACCTGTCTGACAGACAAACACACCTCACCTCTAAATGACCTGTCTGACAGACAAACACACATCACCTCTAAATGACCTTTCTGACAGACAAACACACCTCACCTCTAAATGATCTGTCTGACAGACACACACACCTCACCTCTAAATGACCTGTCTGACAAACACACCTCACCTCTAAATGACCTGTCTGACAGACACACACACCTCACCTCTAAATGACCTGTCTGACAGACAAACACACCTCACCTCTAAATGACCTGTCTGACAGACAAACACACCTCACCTCTAAATGACCTGTCTGACAGACAAACACACCTCACCTCTAAATGACCTGTCTGACAGACAAACACACCTCACCTCTAAATGACCTGTCTGACAGACACACACACCTCACCTCTAAATGACCTGTCTGACAGACAAACACATCTCACCTCTAAATGACCTGTCTGACAGACAAACACACCTCACCTCTAAATGACCTGTCTGACAGACAAACACACATCACCTCTAAATGACCTTTCTGACAGACAAACACACCTCACCTCTAAATGATCTGTCTGACAGACAAACACACCACACCTCTAAATGACCTGTCTGACAGACACACACACCTCACCTCTAAATGACCTGTCTGACAGACACACACCTCACCTCTAAATGACCTGTCTGACAGACAAACACACCTCACCTCTAAATGACCTGTCTGACAGACACACACACCTCACCTCTAAATGACCTGTCTGACAGACACACACACCTCACCTCTAAATGACCTGTCTGACAGACACACACACCTCACCTCTAAATGACCTGTCTGACAGACAAACACACCTCACCTCTAAATGACCTGTCTGACAGACAAACACACCTCACCTCTAAATGACCTGTCTGACAGACAAACACACCTCACCTCTAAATGACCTGTCTGACAGACACACACCTCACCTCTAAATGACCTGTCTGACAGACACACACACCTCACCTCTAAATGACCTGTCTGACAGACAAACACACCTCACCTCTAAATGACCTGTCTGACAGACGCACACCTCACCTCTAAATGACCTGTCTGACAGACACACACACTTCACCTCTAAATGACCTGTCTGACAGACAAACACACCTCACCTCTAAATGACCTGTCTGACAGTCACACACACCTCACCTCTAAATGACCTGTCTGACAGACAAACACACCTCACCTCTAAATGACCTGTCTGACAGACAAACACACCTCACCTCTAAATGACCTGTCTGACAGACAAACACACCTCACCTCTAAATGACCTGTCTGACAGACGCACACCTCACCTCTAAATGACCTGTCTGACAGACAAACACACCTCACCTCTAAATCACCTGTCTGACAGACAAACACACCTCACCTCTAAATGATCTGTCTGACAGACACACACACCTCACCTCTAAATCACCTGTCTGACAGACACACACATCTCACCTCTAAATGACCTGTCTGACAGACAAACACATCTCACCTCTAAATGACCTGTCTGACAGACACACACACCTCACCTCTAAATGACCTGTCTGACAGACACACACACCTCACCTCTAAATGACCTGTCTGACAAACACACCTCACCTCTAAATGACCTGTCTGACAGACACACACACCTCACCTCTAAATGACCTGTCTGACAAACACACCTCACCTCTAAATGACCTGTCTGACAGACAAACACACCTCACCTCTAAATGACCTGTCTGACAGACAAACACACCTCACCTCTAAATGACCTGTCTGACAGACAAACACACCTCACCTCTAAATGACCTGTCTGACAGACAAACACACCTCACCTCTAAATGACCTGTCTGACAGACACACACACCTCACCTCTAAATGACCTGTCTGACAAACAAACACATCTCACCTCTAAATGACCTGTCTGACAGACAAACACACCTCACCTCTAAATGACCTGTCTGACAGACAAACACACATCACCTCTAAATGACCTTTCTGACAGACAAACACACCTCACCTCTAAATGATCTGTCTGACAGACACACACACCTCACCTCTAAATGACCTGTCTGACAAACACACCTCACCTCTAAATGACCTGTCTGACAGACACACACACCTCACCTCTAAATGACCTGTCTGACAGACAAACACACCTCACCTCTAAATGACCTGTCTGACAGACAAACACACCTCACCTCTAAATGACCTGTCTGACAGACAAACACACCTCACCTCTAAATGACCTGTCTGACAGACAAACACACCTCACCTCTAAATGACCTGTCTGACAGACACACACACCTCACCTCTAAATGACCTGTCTGACAGACAAACACATCTCACCTCTAAATGACCTGTCTGACAGACAAACACACCTCACCTCTAAATGACCTGTCTGACAGACAAACACACATCACCTCTAAATGACCTTTCTGACAGACAAACACACCTCACCTCTAAATGATCTGTCTGACAGACAAACACACCACACCTCTAAATGACCTGTCTGACAGACACACACACCTCACCTCTAAATGACCTGTCTGACAGACACACACCTCACCTCTAAATGACCTGTCTGACAGACAAACACATCTCACCTCTAAATGACCTGTCTGACAGACAAACACACCTCACCTCTAAATGACCTGTCTGACAAACAAACACACATCACCTCTAAATGACCTTTCTGACAGACAAACACACCTCACCTCTAAATGATCTGTCTGACAGACACACACACCTCACCTCTAAATGACCTGTCTGACAAACACACCTCACCTCTAAATGACCTGTCTGACAGACACACACACCTCACCTCTAAATGACCTGTCTGACAGACAAACACACCTCACCTCTAAATGACCTGTCTGACAAACACACCTCACCTCTAAATGACCTGTCTGACAGACACACACACCTCACCTCTAAATGACCTGTCTGACAGACAAACACACCTCACCTCTAAATGACCTGTCTGACAGACACACACACCTCACCTCTAAATGACCTGTCTAACAGACAAACACATCTCACCTCTAAATAACCTGTATGACAGACAAACACACCTCACCTCTAAATGACCTGTCTGACAGACACACACACCTCACCTCTAAATGACCTGTCTGACAGACAAACACACCTCACCTCTAAATGACCTGTCTGACAGACACACACACCTCACCTCTAAATGACCTGTCTGACAGACACACACACCTCACCTCTAAATGACCTGTCTGACAGACAAACACATCTCACCTCTAAATGACCTGTCTGACAGACAAACACACCTCACCTCTAAATGACCTGTCTGACAGACAAACACACATCACCTCTAAATGACCTTTCTGACAGACAAACACACCTCACCTCTAAATGATCTGTCTGACAGACACACACACCTCACCTCTAAATCACCTGTCTGACAGACACACACACCTCACCTCTAAATCACCTGTCTGACAGACAAACACACCTCACCTCTAAATGATCTGTCTGACAGACACACACACCTCACCTCTAAATCACCTGTCTGACAGACACACACATCTCACCTCTAAATGACCTGTCTGACAGACAAACACATCTCACCTCTAAATGATCTGTCTGACATACAAACACACCACACCTCTAAATGACCTGTCTGACAGACACACACACCTCACCTCTAAATGACCTGTCTGACAGACACACACCTCACCTCTAAATGACCTGTCTGACAGACAAACACATCTCACCTCTAAATGACCTGTCTTACAGACAAACACACCTCACCTCTAAATGACCTGTCTGACAGACAAACACACATCACCTCTAAATGACCTTTCTGACAGACAAACACACCTCACCTCTAAATGATCTGTCTGACAGACACACACACCTCACCTCTAAATGACCTGTCTGACAAACACACCTCACCTCTAAATGACCTGTCTGACAGACACACACACCTCACCTCTAAATGACCTGTCTGACAGACAAACACACCTCACCTCTAAATGACCTGTCTGACAAACACACCTCACCTCTAAATGACCTGTCTGACAGACACACACACCTCACCTCTAAATGACCTGTCTGACAGACAAACACACCTCACCTCTAAATGACCTGTCTGACAGACACACACACCTCACCTCTAAATGACCTGTCTGACAGACAAACACATCTCACCTCTAAATGACCTGTCTGACAGACAAACACACCTCACCTCTAAATGACCTGTCTGACAGACACACACACCTCACCTCTAAATGACCTGTCTGACAGACAAACACACCTCACCTCTAAATGACCTGTCTGACAGACACACACACCTCACCTCTAAATGACCTGTCTGACAGACACACACACCTCACCTCTAAATGACCTGTCTGACAGACAAACACATCTCACCTCTAAATGACCTGTCTGACAGACAAACACACCTCACCTCTAAATGACCTGTCTGACAGACAAACACACATCACCTCTAAATGACCTTTCTGACAGACAAACACACCTCACCTCTAAATGATCTGTCTGACAGACACACACACCTCACCTCTAAATCACCTGTCTGACAGACACACACACCTCACCTCTAAATCACCTGTCTGACAGACAAACACACCTCACCTCTAAATGATCTGTCTGACAGACACACACACCTCACCTCTAAATCACCTGTCTGACAGACACACACATCTCACCTCTAAATGACCTGTCTGACAGACAAACACATCTCACCTCTAAATGACCTGTCTGACAGACACACACACCTCACCTCTAAATGACCTGTCTGACAGACACACACCTCACCTCTAAATGACCTGTCTGACAGACACACACACCTCACCTCTAAATGACCTGTCTGACAAACACACCTCACCTCTAAATGACCTGTCTGACAGACACACACACCTCACCTCTAAATGACCTGTCTGACAAACACACCTCACCTCTAAATAACCTGTCTGACAGACAAACACACCTCACCTCTAAATGACCTGTCTGACAGACAAACACACCTCACCTCTAAATGACCTGTCTGACAGACAAACACACATCACCTCTAAATGACCTTTCTGACAGACAAACACACCTCACCTCTAAATGATCTGTCTGACAGACACACACACCTCACCTCTAAATGACCTGTCTGACAAACACACCTCACCTCTAAATGACCTGTCTGACAGACACACACACCTCACCTCTAAATGACCTGTCTGACAGACAAACACACCTCACCTCTAAATAACCTGTCTGACAGACAAACACACCTCACCTCTAAATGACCTGTCTGACAGACAAACACACCTCACCTCTAAATGACCTGTCTGACAGACACACACACCTCACCTCTAAATGACCTGTCTGACAGACAAACACATCTCACCTCTAAATGACCTGTCTGACAGACAAACACACCTCACCTCTAAATGACCTGTCTGACAGACAAACACACATCACCTCTAAATGACCTTTCTGACAGACAAACACACCTCACCTCTAAATGATCTGTCTGACAGACAAACACACCACACCTCTAAATGACCTGTCTGACAGACACACACACCTCACCTCTAAATGACCTGTCTGACAGACACACACCTCACCTCTAAATGACCTGTCTGACAGACAAACACACCTCACCTCTAAATGACCTGTCTGACAGACACACACACCTCACCTCTAAATGACCTGTCTGACAGACAAACACACCTCACCTCTAAATGACCTGTCTGACAGACACACACCTCACCTCTAAATGACCTGTCTGACAGACACACACACCTCACCTCTAAATGACCTGTCTGACAGACAAACACACCTCACCTCTAAATGACCTGTCTGACAGACGCACACCTCACCTCTAAATGACCTGTCTGACAGACACACACACCTCACCTCTAAATGACCTGTCTGACAGACAAACACACCTCACCTCTAAATGACCTGTCTGACAGTCACACACACCTCACCTCTAAATGACCTGTCTGACAGACAAACACACCTCACCTCTAAATGACCTGTCTGACAGACAAACACACCTCACCTCTAAATGACCTGTCTGACAGACAAACACACCTCACCTCTAAATGACCTGTCTGACAGACAAACACACCTCACCTCTAAATGACCTGTCTGACAGACAAACACACCTCACCTCTAAATCACCTGTCTGACAGACAAACACACCTCACCTCTAAATGATCTGTCTGACAGACACACACACCTCACCTCTAAATCACCTGTCTGACAGACACACACATCTCACCTCTAAATGACCTGTCTGACAGACAAACACATCTCACCTCTAAATGACCTGTCTGACAGACACACACACCTCACCTCTAAATGACCTGTCTGACAGACACACACACCTCACCTCTAAATGACCTGTCTGACAAACACACCTCACCTCTAAATGACCTGTCTGACAAACACACCTCACCTCTAAATGACCTGTCTGACAGACAAACACACCTCACCTCTAAATGACCTGTCTGACAGACAAACACACCTCACCTCTAAATGACCTGTCTGACAGACAAACACACCTCACCTCTAAATGACCTGTCTGACAGACAAACACACCTCACCTCTAAATGACCTGTCTGACAGACACACACACCTCACCTCTAAATGACCTGTCTGACAGACAAACACATCTCACCTCTAAATGACCTGTCTGACAGACAAACACACCTCACCTCTAAATGACCTGTCTGACAGACAAACACACATCACCTCTAAATGACCTTTCTGACAGACAAACACACCTCACCTCTAAATGATCTGTCTGACAGACACACACACCTCACCTCTAAATGACCTGTCTGACAAACACACCTCACCTCTAAATGACCTGTCTGACAGACACACACACCTCACCTCTAAATGACCTGTCTGACAGACAAACACACCTCACCTCTAAATGACCTGTCTGACAGACAAACACACCTCACCTCTAAATGACCTGTCTGACAGACAAACACACCTCACCTCTAAATGACCTGTCTGACAGACAAACACACCTCACCTCTAAATGACCTGTCTGACAGACACACACACCTCACCTCTAAATGACCTGTCTGACAGACAAACACACCTCACCTCTAAATGACCTGTCTGACAGACAAACACATCTCACCTCTAAATGACCTGTCTGACAGACAAACACACCTCACCTCTAAATGACCTGTCTGACAGACAAACACACATCACCTCTAAATGACCTTTCTGACAGACAAACACACCTCACCTCTAAATGATCTGTCTGACAGACAAACACACCTCACCTCTAAATGACCTGTCTGACAGACACACACACCTCACCTCTAAATGACCTGTCTGACAGACACACACCTCACCTCTAAATGACCTGTCTGACAGACAAACACATCTCACCTCTAAATGACCTGTCTGACAGACAAACACACCTCACCTCTAAATGACCTGTCTGACAGACAAACACACATCACCTCTAAATGACCTTTCTGACAGACAAACACACCTCACCTCTAAATGATCTGTCTGACAGACACACACACCTCACCTCTAAATGACCTGTCTGACAAACACACCTCACCTCTAAATGACCTGTCTGACAGACACACACACCTCACCTCTAAATGACCTGTCTGACAGACAAACACACCTCACCTCTAAATGACCTGTCTGACAGACAAACACACCTCACCTCTAAATGACCTGTCTGACAGACACACACACCTCACCTCTAAATGACCTGTCTGACAGACAAACACACCTCACCTCTAAATGACCTGTCTGACAGACACACACACCTCACCTCTAAATGACCTGTCTGACAGACAAACACATCTCACCTCTAAATGACCTGTCTGACAGACAAACACACCTCACCTCTAAATGACCTGTCTGACAGACAAACACACATCACCTCTAAATGACCTTTCTGACAGACAAACACACCTCACCTCTAAATGATCTGTCTGACAGACAAACACACCACACCTCTAAATGACCTGTCTGACAGACACACACACCTCACCTCTAAATGACCTGTCTGACAGACACACACCTCACCTCTAAATGACCTGTCTGACAGACAAACACATCTCACCTCTAAATGACCTGTCTGACAGACACACACACCTCACCTCTAAATGACCTGTCTGACAGACACACACACCTCACCTCTAAATGACCTGTCTGACACACACACCTCACCTCTAAATGACCTGTCTGACAGACACACACCTCACCTCTAAATGACCTGTCTGACAGACAAACACATCTCACCTCTAAATGACCTGTCTGACAGACACACACACCTCACCTCTAAATGACCTGTCTGACAGACACACACACCTCACCTCTAAATGACCTGTCTGACAAACACACCTCACCTCTAAATGACCTGTCTGACAGACACACACACCTCACCTCTAAATGACCTGTCTGACAAACACACCTCACCTCTAAATGACCTGTCTGACAGACAAACACACCTCACCTCTAAATGACCTGTCTGACAGACAAACACACCTCACCTCTAAATGACCTGTCTGACAGACAAAGACACCTCACCTCTAAATGACCTGTCTGACAGACAAACACACCTCACCTCTAAATGACCTGTCTGACAGACACACACACCTCACCTCTAAATGACCTGTCTGACAGACAAACACATCTCACCTCTAAATGACCTGTCTGACAGACAAACACACCTCACCTCTAAATGACCTGTCTGACAGACAAACACACATCACCTCTAAATGACCTTTCTGACAGACAAACACACCTCACCTCTAAATGATCTGTCTGACAGACACACACACCTCACCTCTAAATGACCTGTCTGACAAACACACCTCACCTCTAAATGACCTGTCTGACAGACACACACACCTCACCTCTAAATGACCTGTCTGACAGACAAACACACCTCACCTCTAAATGACCTGTCTGACAGACAAACACACCTCACCTCTAAATGACCTGTCTGACAGACAAACACACCTCACCTCTAAATGACCTGTCTGACAGACAAACACACCTCACCTCTAAATGACATGTCTGACAGACAAACACACCTCACCTCTAAATGACCTGTCTGACAGACACACACACCTCACCTCTAAATGACCTGTCTGACAGACAAACACATCTCACCTCTAAATGACCTGTCTGACAGACAAACACACCTCACCTCTAAATGACCTGTCTGACAGACAAACACACATCACCTCTAAATGACCTTTCTGACAGACAAACACACCTCACCTCTAAATGATCTGTCTGACAGACAAACACACCTCACCTCTAAATGACCTGTCTGACAGACACACACACCTCACCTCTAAATGACCTGTCTGACAGACACACACCTCACCTCTAAATGACCTGTCTGACAGACAAACACATCTCACCTCTAAATGACCTGTCTGACAGACAAACACACCTCACCTCTAAATGACCTGTCTGACAGACAAACACACATCACCTCTAAATGACCTTTCTGACAGACAAACACACCTCACCTCTAAATGATCTGTCTGACAGACACACACACGTCACCTCTAAATGACCTGTCTGACAAACACACCTCACCTCTAAATGACCTGTCTGACAGACACACACACCTCACCTCTAAATGACCTGTCTGACAGACAAACACACCTCACCTCTAAATGACCTGTCTGACAGACAAACACACCTCACCTCTAAATGACCTGTCTGACAGACACACACACCTCACCTCTAAATGACCTGTCTGACAGACAAACACACCTCACCTCTAAATGACCTGTCTGACAGACACACACACCTCACCTCTAAATGACCTGTCTGACAGACAAACACATCTCACCTCTAAATGACCTGTCTGACAGACAAACACACCTCACCTCTAAATGACCTGTCTGACAGACAAACACACATCACCTCTAAATGACCTTTCTGACAGACAAACACACCTCACCTCTAAATGATCTGTCTGACAGACAAACACACCACACCTCTAAATGACCTGTCTGACAGACACACACACCTCACCTCTAAATGACCTGTCTGACAGACACACACCTCACCTCTAAATGACCTGTCTGACAGACAAACACACCTCACCTCTAAATGACCTGTCTGACAGACACACACACCTCACCTCTAAATGACCTGTCTGACAGACACACACACCTCACCTCTAAATGACCTGTCTGACAGACACACACACCTCACCTCTAAATGACCTGTCTGACAGACAAACACACCTCACCTCTAAATGACCTGTCTGACAGACAAACACACCTCACCTCTAAATGACCTGTCTGACAGACAAACACACCTCACCTCTAAATGACCTGTCTGACAGACACACACCTCACCTCTAAATGACCTGTCTGACAGACACACACACCTCACCTCTAAATGACCTGTCTGACAGACAAACACACCTCACCTCTAAATGACCTGTCTGACAGACGCACACCTCACCTCTAAATGACCTGT
Organism: Tachysurus vachellii; assembly: GCF_030014155.1. Lineage (NCBI taxonomy): Eukaryota > Metazoa > Chordata > Actinopteri > Siluriformes > Bagridae > Tachysurus > Tachysurus vachellii. The sequence continues at coordinate 17,522 of NW_026869661.1, forward strand.
CTGACAGACACACACACCTCACCTCTAAATGACCTGTCTGACAGACAAACACACCTCACCTCTAAATGACCTGTCTGACAGTCACACACACCTCACCTCTAAATGACCTGTCTGACAGACAAACACACCTCACCTCTAAATGACCTGTCTGACAGACAAACACACCTCACCTCTAAATGACCTGTCTGACAGACAAACACACCTCACCTCTAAATGACCTGTCTGACAGACAAACACACCTCACCTCTAAATGACCTGTCTGACAGACAAACACACCTCACCTCTAAATGACCTGTCTGACAGACACACACACCTCACCTCTAAATGACCTGTCTGACAGACAAACACATCTCACCTCTAAATGACCTGTCTGACAGACAAACACACCTCACCTCTAAATGACCTGTCTGACAGACAAACACACATCACCTCTAAATGACCTTTCTGACAGACAAACACACCTCACCTCTAAATGATCTGTCTGACAGACACACACACCTCACCTCTAAATGACCTGTCTGACAAACACACCTCACCTCTAAATGACCTGTCTGACAGACACACACACCTCACCTCTAAATGACCTGTCTGACAGACAAACACACCTCACCTCTAAATGACCTGTCTGACAGACAAACACACCTCACCTCTAAATGACCTGTCTGACAGACAAACACACCTCACCTCTAAATGACCTGTCTGACAGACAAACACACCTCACCTCTAAATGACCTGTCTGACAGACACACACACCTCACCTCTAAATGACCTGTCTGACAGACAAACACACCTCACCTCTAAATGACCTGTCTGACAGACAAACACATCTCACCTCTAAATGACCTGTCTGACAGACACACACCTCACCTCTAAATGATCTGTCTGACAGACAAACACACCTCACCTCTAAATGACCTGTCTGACAGACACACACACCTCACCTCTAAATGACCTGTCTGACAGACACACACCTCACCTCTAAATGACCTGTCTGACAGACAAACACATCTCACCTCTAAATGACCTGTCTGACAGACAAACACACCTCACCTCTAAATGACCTGTCTGACAGACAAACACACATCACCTCTAAATGACCTTTCTGACAGACAAACACACCTCACCTCTAAATGATCTGTCTGACAGACACACACACGTCACCTCTAAATGACCTGTCTGACAAACACACCTCACCTCTAAATGACCTGTCTGACAGACACACACACCTCACCTCTAAATGACCTGTCTGACAGACAAACACACCTCACCTCTAAATGACCTGTCTGACAGACAAACACACCTCACCTCTAAATGACCTGTCTGACAGACACACACACCTCACCTCTAAATGACCTGTCTGACAGACAAACACACCTCACCTCTAAATGACCTGTCTGACAGACACACACACCTCACCTCTAAATGACCTGTCTGACAGACAAACACATCTCACCTCTAAATGACCTGTCTGACAGACAAACACACCTCACCTCTAAATGACCTGTCTGACAGACAAACACACATCACCTCTAAATGACCTTTCTGACAGACAAACACACCTCACCTCTAAATGATCTGTCTGACAGACAAACACACCACACCTCTAAATGACCTGTCTGACAGACACACACACCTCACCTCTAAATGACCTGTCTGACAGACACACACCTCACCTCTAAATGACCTGTCTGACAGACAAACACACCTCACCTCTAAATGACCTGTCTGACAGACACACACACCTCACCTCTAAATGACCTGTCTGACAGACACACACACCTCACCTCTAAATGACCTGTCTGACAGACACACACACCTCACCTCTAAATGACCTGTCTGACAGACAAACACACCTCACCTCTAAATGACCTGTCTGACAGACAAACACACCTCACCTCTAAATGACCTGTCTGACAGACAAACACACCTCACCTCTAAATGACCTGTCTGACAGACACACACCTCACCTCTAAATGACCTGTCTGACAGACACACACACCTCACCTCTAAATGACCTGTCTGACAGACAAACACACCTCACCTCTAAATGACCTGTCTGACAGACGCACACCTCACCTCTAAATGACCTGTCTGACAGACACACACACCTCACCTCTAAATGACCTGTCTGACAGACAAACACACCTCACCTCTAAATGACCTGTCTGACAGTCACACACACCTCACCTCTAAATGACCTGTCTGACAGACAAACACACCTCACCTCTAAATGACCTGTCTGACAGACAAACACACCTCACCTCTAAATGACCTGTCTGACAGACAAACACACCTCACCTCTAAATGACCTGTCTGACAGACAAACACACCTCACCTCTAAATGACCTGTCTGACAGACAAACACACCTCACCTCTAAATGACCTGTCTGACAGACACACACACCTCACCTCTAAATGACCTGTCTGACAGACAAACACATCTCACCTCTAAATGACCTGTCTGACAGACAAACACACATCACCTCTAAATGACCTTTCTGACAGACAAACACACCTCACCTCTAAATGATCTGTCTGACAGACACACACACCTCACCTCTAAATGACCTGTCTGACAAACACACCTCACCTCTAAATGACCTGTCTGACAGACACACACACCTCACCTCTAAATGACCTGTCTGACAGACAAACACACCTCACCTCTAAATGACCTGTCTGACAGACAAACACACCTCACCTCTAAATGACCTGTCTGACAGACAAACACACCTCACCTCTAAATGACCTGTCTGACAGACAAACACACCTCACCTCTAAATGACCTGTCTGACAGACACACACACCTCACCTCTAAATGACCTGTCTGACAGACAAACACACCTCACCTCTAAATGACCTGTCTGACAGACAAACACATCTCACCCCTAAATGACCTGTCTGACAGACAAACAAACCTCACCTCTAAATGACCTGTCTGACAGACAAACACACATCACCTCTAAATGACCTTTCTGACAGACAAACACACCTCACCTCTAAATGATCTGTCTGACAGACAAACACACCTCACCTCTAAATGACCTGTCTGACAGACACACACACCTCACCTCTAAATGACCTGTCTGACAGACACACACCTCACCTCTAAATGACCTGTCTGACAGACAAACACATCTCACCTCTAAATGACCTGTCTGACAGACAAACACACCTCACCTCTAAATGACCTGTCTGACAGACAAACACACATCACCTCTAAATGACCTTTCTGACAGACAAACACACCTCACCTCTAAATGATCTGTCTGACAGACACACACACCTCACCTCTAAATGACCTGTCTGACAAACACACCTCACCTCTAAATGACCTGTCTGACAGACACACACACCTCACCTCTAAATGACCTGTCTGACAGACAAACACACCTCACCTCTAAATGACCTGTCTGACAGACAAACACACCTCACCTCTAAATGACCTGTCTGACAGACACACACACCTCACCTCTAAATGACCTGTCTGACAGACAAACACACCTCACCTCTAAATGACCTGTCTGACAGACACACACACCTCACCTCTAAATGACCTGTCTGACAGACAAACACATCTCACCTCTAAATGACCTGTCTGACAGACAAACACACCTCACCTCTAAATGACCTGTCTGACAGACAAACACACATCACCTCTAAATGACCTTTCTGACAGACAAACACACCTCACCTCTAAATGATCTGTCTGACAGACAAACACACCACACCTCTAAATGACCTGTCTGACAGACACACACACCTCACCTCTAAATGACCTGTCTGACAGACACACACCTCAGCTCTAAATGACCTGTCTGACAGACAAACACATCTCACCTCTAAATGACCTGTCTGACAGACACACACACCTCACCTCTAAATGACCTGTCTGACAGACACACACACCTCACCTCTAAATGACCTGTCTGACACACACACCTCACCTCTAAATGACCTGTCTGACAGACACACACCTCACCTCTAAATGACCTGTCTGACAGACAAACACATCTCACCTCTAAATGACCTGTCTGACAGACACACACACCTCACCTCTAAATGACCTGTCTGACAGACACACACACCTCACCTCTAAATGACCTGTCTGACAAACACACCTCACCTCTAAATGACCTGTCTGACAGACACACACACCTCACCTCTAAATGACCTGTCTGACAAACACACCTCACCTCTAAATGACCTGTCTGACAGACAAACACACCTCACCTCTAAATGACCTGTCTGACAGACAAACACACCTCACCTCTAAATGACCTGTCTGACAGACAAAGACACCTCACCTCTAAATGACCTGTCTGACAGACAAACACACCTCACCTCTAAATGACCTGTCTGACAGACACACACACCTCACCTCTAAATGACCTGTCTGACAGACAAACACATCTCACCTCTAAATGACCTGTCTGACAGACAAACACACCTCACCTCTAAATGACCTGTCTGACAGACAAACACACATCACCTCTAAATGACCTTTCTGACAGACAAACACACCTCACCTCTAAATGATCTGTCTGACAGACACACACACCTCACCTCTAAATGACCTGTCTGACAAACACACCTCACCTCTAAATGACCTGTCTGACAGACACACACACCTCACCTCTAAATGACCTGTCTGACAGACAAACACACCTCACCTCTAAATGACCTGTCTGACAGACAAACACACCTCACCTCTAAATGACCTGTCTGACAGACAAACACACCTCACCTCTAAATGACCTGTCTGACAGACAAACACACCTCACCTCTAAATGACCTGTCTGACAGACACACACACCTCACCTCTAAATGACCTGTCTGACAGACAAACACATCTCACCTCTAAATGACCTGTCTGACAGACAAACACACCTCACCTCTAAATGACCTGTCTGACAGACAAACACACATCACCTCTAAATGACCTTTCTGACAGACAAACACACCTCACCTCTAAATGATCTGTCTGACAGACAAACACACCTCACCTCTAAATGACCTGTCTGACAGACACACACACCTCACCTCTAAATGACCTGTCTGACAGACACACACCTCACCTCTAAATGACCTGTCTGACAGACAAACACATCTCACCTCTAAATGACCTGTCTGACAGACAAACACACCTCACCTCTAAATGACCTGTCTGACAGACAAACACACATCACCTCTAAATGACCTTTCTGACAGACAAACACACCTCACCTCTAAATGATCTGTCTGACAGACACACACACGTCACCTCTAAATGACCTGTCTGACAAACACACCTCACCTCTAAATGACCTGTCTGACAGACACACACACCTCACCTCTAAATGACCTGTCTGACAGACAAACACACCTCACCTCTAAATGACCTGTCTGACAGACAAACACACCTCACCTCTAAATGACCTGTCTGACAGACACACACACCTCACCTCTAAATGACCTGTCTGACAGACAAACACACCTCACCTCTAAATGACCTGTCTGACAGACACACACACCTCACCTCTAAATGACCTGTCTGACAGACAAACACATCTCACCTCTAAATGACCTGTCTGACAGACAAACACACCTCACCTCTAAATGACCTGTCTGACAGACAAACACACATCACCTCTAAATGACCTTTCTGACAGACAAACACACCTCACCTCTAAATGATCTGTCTGACAGACAAACACACCACACCTCTAAATGACCTGTCTGACAGACACACACACCTCACCTCTAAATGACCTGTCTGACAGACACACACCTCACCTCTAAATGACCTGTCTGACAGACAAACACACCTCACCTCTAAATGACCTGTCTGACAGACACACACACCTCACCTCTAAATGACCTGTCTGACAGACACACACACCTCACCTCTAAATGACCTGTCTGACAGACACACACACCTCACCTCTAAATGACCTGTCTGACAGACAAACACACCTCACCTCTAAATGACCTGTCTGACAGACAAACACACCTCACCTCTAAATGACCTGTCTGACAGACAAACACACCTCACCTCTAAATGACCTGTCTGACAGACACACACCTCACCTCTAAATGACCTGTCTGACAGACACACACACCTCACCTCTAAATGACCTGTCTGACAGACAAACACACCTCACCTCTAAATGACCTGTCTGACAGACGCACACCTCACCTCTAAATGACCTGTCTGACAGACACACACACCTCACCTCTAAATGACCTGTCTGACAGACAAACACACCTCACCTCTAAATGACCTGTCTGACAGTCACACACACCTCACCTCTAAATGACCTGTCTGACAGACAAACACACCTCACCTCTAAATGACCTGTCTGACAGACAAACACACCTCACCTCTAAATGACCTGTCTGACAGACAAACACACCTCACCTCTAAATGACCTGTCTGACAGACGCACACCTCACCTCTAAATGACCTGTCTGACAGACAAACACACCTCACCTCTAAATCACCTGTCTGACAGACAAACACACCTCACCTCTAAATGATCTGTCTGACAGACACACACACCTCACCTCTAAATCACCTGTCTGACAGACACACACATCTCACCTCTAAATGACCTGTCTGACAGACAAACACATCTCACCTCTAAATGACCTGTCTGACAGACACACACACCTCACCTCTAAATGACCTGTCTGACAGACACACACACCTCACCTCTAAATGACCTGTCTGACAAACACACCTCACCTCTAAATGACCTGTCTGACAGACACACACACCTCACCTCTAAATGACCTGTCTGACAAACACACCTCACCTCTAAATGACCTGTCTGACAGACAAACACACCTCACCTCTAAATGACCTGTCTGACAGACAAACACACCTCACCTCTAAATGACCTGTCTGACAGACAAACACACCTCACCTCTAAATGACCTGTCTGACAGACAAACACACCTCACCTCTAAATGACCTGTCTGACAGACACACACACCTCACCTCTAAATGACCTGTCTGACAGACAAACACATCTCACCTCTAAATGACCTGTCTGACAGACAAACACACCTCACCTCTAAATGACCTGTCTGACAGACAAACACACATCACCTCTAAATGACCTTTCTGACAGACAAACACACCTCACCTCTAAATGACCTGTCTGACAGACACACACCTCACCTCTAAATGACCTGTCTGACAGACAAACACACCTCACCTCTAAATGACCTGTCTGACAGACACACACACCTCACCTCTAAATGACCTGTCTGACAGACACACACACCTCACCTCTAAATGACCTGTCTGACAGACACACACACCTCACCTCTAAATGACCTGTCTGACAGACAAACACACCTCACCTCTAAATGACCTGTCTGACAGACAAACACACCTCACCTCTAAATGACCTGTCTGACAGACAAACACACCTCACCTCTAAATGACCTGTCTGACAGACAAACACACCTCACCTCTAAATGACCTGTCTGACAGACAAACACATCTCACCTCTAAATGACCTGTCTGACAGACAAACACACCTCACCTCTAAATGACCTGTCTGACAGACAAACACACATCACCTCTAAATGACCTTTCTGACAGACAAACACACCTCACCTCTAAATGATCTGTCTGACAGACACACACACCTCACCTCTAAATGACCTGTCTGACAAACACACCTCACCTCTAAATGACCTGTCTGACAGACACACACACCTCACCTCTAAATGACCTGTCTGACAGACAAACACACCTCACCTCTAAATGACCTGTCTGACAGACAAACACACCTCACCTCTAAATGACCTGTCTGACAGACAAACACACCTCACCTCTAAATGACCTGTCTGACAGACACACACACCTCACCTCTAAATGACCTGTCTGACAGACAAACACATCTCACCTCTAAATGACCTGTCTGACAGACAAACACACCTCACCTCTAAATGACCTGTCTGACAGACAAACACACATCACCTCTAAATGACCTTTCTGACAGACAAACACACCTCACCTCTAAATGATCTGTCTGACAGACAAACACACCACACCTCTAAATGACCTGTCTGACAGACACACACACCTCACCTCTAAATGACCTGTCTGACAGACACACACCTCACCTCTAAATGACCTGTCTGACAGACAAACACACCTCACCTCTAAATGACCTGTCTGACAGACACACACACCTCACCTCTAAATGACCTGTCTGACAGACAAACACACCTCACCTCTAAATGACCTGTCTGACAGACACACACACCTCACCTCTAAATGACCTGTCTGACAGACACACACACCTCACCTCTAAATGACCTGTCTGACAGACACACACACCTCACCTCTAAATGACCTGTCTGACAAACACACCTCACCTCTAAATGACCTGTCTGACAGACACACACACCTCACCTCTAAATGACCTGTCTGACAAACACACCTCACCTCTAAATGACCTGTCTGACAGACAAACACACCTCACCTCTAAATGACCTGTCTGACAGACAAACACACCTCACCTCTAAATGACCTGTCTGACAGACAAACACACCTCACCTCTAAATGACCTGTCTGACAGACAAACACACCTCACCTCTAAATGACCTGTCTGACAGACACACACACCTCACCTCTAAATGACCTGTCTGACAGACAAACACATCTCACCTCTAAATGACCTGTCTGACAGACAAACACACCTCACCTCTAAATGACCTGTCTGACAGACAAACACACATCACCTCTAAATGACCTTTCTGACAGACAAACACACCTCACCTCTAAATGATCTGTCTGACAGACACACACACCTCACCTCTAAATGACCTGTCTGACAAACACACCTCACCTCTAAATGACCTGTCTGACAGACACACACACCTCACCTCTAAATGACCTGTCTGACAGACAAACACACCTCACCTCTAAATAACCTGTCTGACAGACAAACACACCTCACCTCTAAATGACCTGTCTGACAGACAAACACACCTCACCTCTAAATGACCTGTCTGACAGACACACACACCTCACCTCTAAATGACCTGTCTGACAGACAAACACATCTCACCTCTAAATGACCTGTCTGACAGACAAACACACCTCACCTCTAAATGACCTGTCTGACAGACAAACACACATCACCTCTAAATGACCTTTCTGACAGACAAACACACCTCACCTCTAAATGATCTGTCTGACAGACAAACACACCACACCTCTAAATGACCTGTCTGACAGACACACACACCTCACCTCTAAATGACCTGTCTGACAGACACACACCTCACCTCTAAATGACCTGTCTGACAGACAAACACACCTCACCTCTAAATGACCTGTCTGACAGACACACACACCTCACCTCTAAATGACCTGTCTGACAGACAAACACACCTCACCTCTAAATGACCTGTCTGACAGACACACACCTCACCTCTAAATGACCTGTCTGACAGACACACACACCTCACCTCTAAATGACCTGTCTGACAGACAAACACACATCACCTCTAAATGACCTTTCTGACAGACAAACACACCTCACCTCTAAATGATCTGTCTGACAGACAAACACACCTCACCTCTAAATGACCTGTCTGACAGACACACACACCTCACCTCTAAATGACCTGTCTGACAGACACACACCTCACCTCTAAATGACCTGTCTGACAGACAAACACATCTCACCTCTAAATGACCTGTCTGACAGACAAACACACCTCACCTCTAAATGACCTGTCTGACAGACAAACACACATCACCTCTAAATGACCTTTCTGACAGACAAACACACCTCACCTCTAAATGATCTGTCTGACAGACACACACACGTCACCTCTAAATGACCTGTCTGACAAACACACCTCACCTCTAAATGACCTGTCTGACAGACACACACACCTCACCTCTAAATGACCTGTCTGACAGACAAACACACCTCACCTCTAAATGACCTGTCTGACAGACAAACACACCTCACCTCTAAATGACCTGTCTGACAGACACACACACCTCACCTCTAAATGACCTGTCTGACAGACAAACACACCTCACCTCTAAATGACCTGTCTGACAGACACACACACCTCACCTCTAAATGACCTGTCTGACAGACAAACACATCTCACCTCTAAATGACCTGTCTGACAGACAAACACACCTCACCTCTAAATGACCTGTCTGACAGACAAACACACATCACCTCTAAATGACCTTTCTGACAGACAAACACACCTCACCTCTAAATGATCTGTCTGACAGACAAACACACCACACCTCTAAATGACCTGTCTGACAGACACACACACCTCACCTCTAAATGACCTGTCTGACAGACACACACCTCACCTCTAAATGACCTGTCTGACAGACAAACACACCTCACCTCTAAATGACCTGTCTGACAGACACACACACCTCACCTCTAAATGACCTGTCTGACAGACACACACACCTCACCTCTAAATGACCTGTCTGACAGACACACACACCTCACCTCTAAATGACCTGTCTGACAGACAAACACACCTCACCTCTAAATGACCTGTCTGACAGACAAACACACCTCACCTCTAAATGACCTGTCTGACAGACAAACACACCTCACCTCTAAATGACCTGTCTGACAGACACACACCTCACCTCTAAATGACCTGTCTGACAGACACACACACCTCACCTCTAAATGACCTGTCTGACAGACAAACACACCTCACCTCTAAATGACCTGTCTGACAGACGCACACCTCACCTCTAAATGACCTGTCTGACAGACACACACACCTCACCTCTAAATGACCTGTCTGACAGACAAACACACCTCACCTCTAAATGACCTGTCTGACAGTCACACACACCTCACCTCTAAATGACCTGTCTGACAGACAAACACACCTCACCTCTAAATGACCTGTCTGACAGACAAACACACCTCACCTCTAAATGACCTGTCTGACAGACAAACACACCTCACCTCTAAATGACCTGTCTGACAGACGCACACCTCACCTCTAAATGACCTGTCTGACAGACAAACACACCTCACCTCTAAATCACCTGTCTGACAGACAAACACACCTCACCTCTAAATGATCTGTCTGACAGACACACACACCTCACCTCTAAATCACCTGTCTGACAGACACACACATCTCACCTCTAAATGACCTGTCTGACAGACAAACACATCTCACCTCTAAATGACCTGTCTGACAGACACACACACCTCACCTCTAAATGACCTGTCTGACAGACACACACACCTCACCTCTAAATGACCTGTCTGACAAACACACCTCACCTCTAAATGACCTGTCTGACAGACACACACACCTCACCTCTAAATGACCTGTCTGACAAACACACCTCACCTCTAAATGACCTGTCTGACAGACAAACACACCTCACCTCTAAATGACCTGTCTGACAGACAAACACACCTCACCTCTAAATGACCTGTCTGACAGACAAACACACCTCACCTCTAAATGACCTGTCTGACAGACAAACACACCTCACCTCTAAATGACCTGTCTGACAGACACACACACCTCACCTCTAAATGACCTGTCTGACAGACAAACACATCTCACCTCTAAATGACCTGTCTGACAGACAAACACACCTCACCTCTAAATGACCTGTCTGACAGACAAACACACATCACCTCTAAATGACCTTTCTGACAGACAAACACACCTCACCTCTAAATGACCTGTCTGACAGACACACACCTCACCTCTAAATGACCTGTCTGACAGACAAACACACCTCACCTCTAAATGACCTGTCTGACAGACACACACACCTCACCTCTAAATGACCTGTCTGACAGACACACACACCTCACCTCTAAATGACCTGTCTGACAGACACACACACCTCACCTCTAAATGACCTGTCTGACAGACAAACACACCTCACCTCTAAATGACCTGTCTGACAGACAAACACACCTCACCTCTAAATGACCTGTCTGACAGACAAACACACCTCACCTCTAAATGACCTGTCTGACAGACAAACACACCTCACCTCTAAATGACCTGTCTGACAGACAAACACATCTCACCTCTAAATGACCTGTCTGACAGACAAACACACCTCACCTCTAAATGACCTGTCTGACAGACAAACACACATCACCTCTAAATGACCTTTCTGACAGACAAACACACCTCACCTCTAAATGATCTGTCTGACAGACACACACACCTCACCTCTAAATGACCTGTCTGACAAACACACCTCACCTCTAAATGACCTGTCTGACAGACACACACACCTCACCTCTAAATGACCTGTCTGACAGACAAACACACCTCACCTCTAAATGACCTGTCTGACAGACAAACACACCTCACCTCTAAATGACCTGTCTGACAGACAAACACACCTCACCTCTAAATGACCTGTCTGACAGACACACACACCTCACCTCTAAATGACCTGTCTGACAGACAAACACATCTCACCTCTAAATGACCTGTCTGACAGACAAACACACCTCACCTCTAAATGACCTGTCTGACAGACAAACACACATCACCTCTAAATGACCTTTCTGACAGACAAACACACCTCACCTCTAAATGATCTGTCTGACAGACAAACACACCACACCTCTAAATGACCTGTCTGACAGACACACACACCTCACCTCTAAATGACCTGTCTGACAGACACACACCTCACCTCTAAATGACCTGTCTGACAGACAAACACACCTCACCTCTAAATGACCTGTCTGACAGACACACACACCTCACCTCTAAATGACCTGTCTGAAAGACAAACACACCTCACCTCTAAATGACCTGTCTGACAGACACACACACCTCACCTCTAAATGACCTGTCTGACAGACACACACACCTCACCTCTAAATGACCTGTCTGACAGACACACACACCTCACCTCTAAATGACCTGTCTGACAAACACACCTCACCTCTAAATGACCTGTCTGACAGACACACACACCTCACCTCTAAATGACCTGTCTGACAAACACACCTCACCTCTAAATGACCTGTCTGACAGACAAACACACCTCACCTCTAAATGACCTGTCTGACAGACAAACACACCTCACCTCTAAATGACCTGTCTGACAGACAAACACACCTCACCTCTAAATGACCTGTCTGACAGACAAACACACCTCACCTCTAAATGACCTGTCTGACAGACACACACACCTCACCTCTAAATGACCTGTCTGACAGACAAACACATCTCACCTCTAAATGACCTGTCTGACAGACAAACACACCTCACCTCTAAATGACCTGTCTGACAGACAAACACACATCACCTCTAAATGACCTTTCTGACAGACAAACACACCTCACCTCTAAATGATCTGTCTGACAGACACACACACCTCACCTCTAAATGACCTGTCTGACAAACACACCTCACCTCTAAATGACCTGTCTGACAGACACACACACCTCACCTCTAAATGACCTGTCTGACAGACAAACACACCTCACCTCTAAATAACCTGTCTGACAGACAAACACACCTCACCTCTAAATGACCTGTCTGACAGACAAACACACCTCACCTCTAAATGACCTGTCTGACAGACACACACACCTCACCTCTAAATGACCTGTCTGACAGACAAACACATCTCACCTCTAAATGACCTGTCTGACAGACAAACACACCTCACCTCTAAATGACCTGTCTGACAGACAAACACACATCACCTCTAAATGACCTTTCTGACAGACAAACACACCTCACCTCTAAATGATCTGTCTGACAGACAAACACACCACACCTCTAAATGACCTGTCTGACAGACACACACACCTCACCTCTAAATGACCTGTCTGACAGACACACACCTCACCTCTAAATGACCTGTCTGACAGACAAACACACCTCACCTCTAAATGACCTGTCTGACAGACACACACACCTCACCTCTAAATGACCTGTCTGACAGACACACACCTCACCTCTAAATGACCTGTCTGACAGACACACACACCTCACCTCTAAATGACCTGTCTGACAGACAAACACACCTCACCTCTAAATGACCTGTCTGACAGACGCACACCTCACCTCTAAATGACCTGTCTGACAGACACACACACCTCACCTCTAAATGACCTGTCTGACAGACAAACACACCTCACCTCTAAATGACCTGTCTGACAGTCACACACACCTCACCTCTAAATGACCTGTCTGACAGACAAACACACCTCACCTCTAAATGACCTGTCTGACAGACAAACACACCTCACCTCTAAATGACCTGTCTGACAGACAAACACACCTCACCTCTAAATGATCTGTCTGACAGACGCACACCTCACCTCTAAATGACCTGTCTGACAGACAAACACACCTCACCTCTAAATCACCTGTCTGACAGACAAACACACCTCACCTCTAAATGATCTGTCTGACAGACACACACACCTCACCTCTAAATCACCTGTCTGACAGACACACACATCTCACCTCTAAATGACCTGTCTGACAGACAAACACATCTCACCTCTAAATGACCTGTCTGACAGACACACACACCTCACCTCTAAATGACCTGTCTGACAGACACACACACCTCACCTCTAAATGACCTGTCTGACAAACACACCTCACCTCTAAATGACCTGTCTGACAAACACACCTCACCTCTAAATGACCTGTCTGACAGACAAACACACCTCACCTCTAAATGACCTGTCTGACAGACAAACACACCTCACCTCTAAATGACCTGTCTGACAGACAAACACACCTCACCTCTAAATGACCTGTCTGACAGACAAACACACCTCACCTCTAAATGACCTGTCTGACAGACACACACACCTCACCTCTAAATGACCTGTCTGACAGACAAACACATCTCACCTCTAAATGACCTGTCTGACAGACAAACACACCTCACCTCTAAATGACCTGTCTGACAGACAAACACACATCACCTCTAAATGACCTTTCTGACAGACAAACACACCTCACCTCTAAATGATCTGTCTGACAGACACACACACCTCACCTCTAAATGACCTGTCTGACAAACACACCTCACCTCTAAATGACCTGTCTGACAGACACACACACCTCACCTCTAAATGACCTGTCTGACAGACAAACACACCTCACCTCTAAATGACCTGTCTGACAGACAAACACACCTCACCTCTAAATGACCTGTCTGACAGACAAACACACCTCACCTCTAAATGACCTGTCTGACAGACAAACACACCTCACCTCTAAATGACCTGTCTGACAGACACACACACCTCACCTCTAAATGACCTGTCTGACAGACAAACACACCTCACCTCTAAATGACCTGTCTGACAGACAAACACATCTCACCTCTAAATGACCTGTCTGACAGACAAACACACCTCACCTCTAAATGACCTGTCTGACAGACAAACACACATCACCTCTAAATGACCTTTCTGACAGACAAACACACCTCACCTCTAAATGATCTGTCTGACAGACAAACACACCTCACCTCTAAATGACCTGTCTGACAGACACACACACCTCACCTCTAAATGACCTGTCTGACAGACACACACCTCACCTCTAAATGACCTGTCTGACAGACAAACACATCTCACCTCTAAATGACCTGTCTGACAGACAAACACACCTCACCTCTAAATGACCTGTCTGACAGACAAACACACATCACCTCTAAATGACCTTTCTGACAGACAAACACACCTCACCTCTAAATGATCTGTCTGACAGACACACACACCTCACCTCTAAATGACCTGTCTGACAAACACACCTCACCTCTAAATGACCTGTCTGACAGACACACACACCTCACCTCTAAATGACCTGTCTGACAGACAAACACACCTCACCTCTAAATGACCTGTCTGACAGACAAACACACCTCACCTCTAAATGACCTGTCTGACAGACACACACACCTCACCTCTAAATGACCTGTCTGACAGACAAACACACCTCACCTCTAAATGACCTGTCTGACAGACACACACACCTCACCTCTAAATGACCTGTCTGACAGACAAACACATCTCACCTCTAAATGACCTGTCTGACAGACAAACACACCTCACCTCTAAATGACCTGTCTGACAGACAAACACACATCACCTCTAAATGACCTTTCTGACAGACAAACACACCTCACCTCTAAATGATCTGTCTGACAGACAAACACACCACACCTCTAAATGACCTGTCTGACAGACACACACACCTCACCTCTAAATGACCTGTCTGACAGACACACACCTCACCTCTAAATGACCTGTCTGACAGACAAACACATCTCACCTCTAAATGACCTGTCTGACAGACACACACACCTCACCTCTAAATGACCTGTCTGACAGACACACACACCTCACCTCTAAATGACCTGTCTGACACACACACCTCACCTCTAAATGACCTGTCTGACAGACACACACCTCACCTCTAAATGACCTGTCTGACAGACAAACACATCTCACCTCTAAATGACCTGTCTGACAGACACACACACCTCACCTCTAAATGACCTGTCTGACAGACACACACACCTCACCTCTAAATGACCTGTCTGACAAACACACCTCACCTCTAAATGACCTGTCTGACAGACACACACACCTCACCTCTAAATGACCTGTCTGACAAACACACCTCACCTCTAAATGACCTGTCTGACAGACAAACACACCTCACCTCTAAATGACCTGTCTGACAGACAAACACACCTCACCTCTAAATGACCTGTCTGACAGACAAAGACACCTCACCTCTAAATGACCTGTCTGACAGACAAACACACCTCACCTCTAAATGACCTGTCTGACAGACACACACACCTCACCTCTAAATGACCTGTCTGACAGACAAACACATCTCACCTCTAAATGACCTGTCTGACAGACAAACACACCTCACCTCTAAATGACCTGTCTGACAGACAAACACACATCACCTCTAAATGACCTTTCTGACAGACAAACACACCTCACCTCTAAATGATCTGTCTGACAGACACACACACCTCACCTCTAAATGACCTGTCTGACAAACACACCTCACCTCTAAATGACCTGTCTGACAGACACACACACCTCACCTCTAAATGACCTGTCTGACAGACAAACACACCTCACCTCTAAATGACCTGTCTGACAGACAAACACACCTCACCTCTAAATGACCTGTCTGACAGACAAACACACCTCACCTCTAAATGACCTGTCTGACAGACAAACACACCTCACCTCTAAATGACCTGTCTGACAGACACACACACCTCACCTCTAAATGACCTGTCTGACAGACAAACACATCTCACCTCTAAATGACCTGTCTGACAGACAAACACACCTCACCTCTAAATGACCTGTCTGACAGACAAACACACATCACCTCTAAATGACCTTTCTGACAGACAAACACACCTCACCTCTAAATGATCTGTCTGACAGACAAACACACCTCACCTCTAAATGACCTGTCTGACAGACACACACACCTCACCTCTAAATGACCTGTCTGACAGACACACACCTCACCTCTAAATGACCTGTCTGACAGACAAACACATCTCACCTCTAAATGACCTGTCTGACAGACAAACACACCTCACCTCTAAATGACCTGTCTGACAGACAAACACACATCACCTCTAAATGACCTTTCTGACAGACAAACACACCTCACCTCTAAAT
The DNA here is from genome assembly GCF_030014155.1 of Tachysurus vachellii. Classification (NCBI taxonomy): domain Eukaryota; kingdom Metazoa; phylum Chordata; class Actinopteri; order Siluriformes; family Bagridae; genus Tachysurus; species Tachysurus vachellii. The sequence continues at coordinate 35,239 of NW_026869661.1, forward strand.
GATCTGTCTGACAGACACACACACGTCACCTCTAAATGACCTGTCTGACAAACACACCTCACCTCTAAATGACCTGTCTGACAGACACACACACCTCACCTCTAAATGACCTGTCTGACAGACAAACACACCTCACCTCTAAATGACCTGTCTGACAGACAAACACACCTCACCTCTAAATGACCTGTCTGACAGACACACACACCTCACCTCTAAATGACCTGTCTGACAGACAAACACACCTCACCTCTAAATGACCTGTCTGACAGACACACACACCTCACCTCTAAATGACCTGTCTGACAGACAAACACATCTCACCTCTAAATGACCTGTCTGACAGACAAACACACCTCACCTCTAAATGACCTGTCTGACAGACAAACACACATCACCTCTAAATGACCTTTCTGACAGACAAACACACCTCACCTCTAAATGATCTGTCTGACAGACAAACACACCACACCTCTAAATGACCTGTCTGACAGACACACACACCTCACCTCTAAATGACCTGTCTGACAGACACACACCTCACCTCTAAATGACCTTTCTGACAGACAAACACACCTCACCTCTAAATGATCTGTCTGACAGACACACACACCTCACCTCTAAATGACCTGTCTGACAAACACACCTCACCTCTAAATGACCTGTCTGACAGACACACACACCTCACCTCTAAATGACCTGTCTGACAGACAAACACACCTCACCTCTAAATGACCTGTCTGACAGACAAACACACCTCACCTCTAAATGACCTGTCTGACAGACAAACACACCTCACCTCTAAATGACCTGTCTGACAGACAAACACACCTCACCTCTAAATGACCTGTCTGACAGACACACACACCTCACCTCTAAATGACCTGTCTGACAGACAAACACATCTCACCTCTAAATGACCTGTCTGACAGACAAACACACCTCACCTCTAAATGACCTGTCTGACAGACAAACACACATCACCTCTAAATGACCTTTCTGACAGACAAACACACCTCACCTCTAAATGATCTGTCTGACAGACAAACACACCTCACCTCTAAATGACCTGTCTGACAGACACACACACCTCACCTCTAAATGACCTGTCTGACAGACACACACCTCACCTCTAAATGACCTGTCTGACAGACAAACACATCTCACCTCTAAATGACCTGTCTGACAGACA
>NW_026869662.1:0-15000 GCF_030014155.1 Tachysurus vachellii
GGTGGACAGTGGTGACACACAGACGCAGACGCGCCACTCAGCCCACTGTCTGGCCTATGCCCTATCAACGTGGCAGGATGGACCGTCAGGCACGAGAAGAGAGAGTGCTCTCTTATGCCGACGCAGTCAAATATGGCAGCCACAGACGGGCAGCCAATACTTACCGTAATAATCCTCATCAAAGGTCTGATAGGCCAAAATTTTTGGAAACCCGGGCCCGCTTTGGGCCTGACACTTTTGTCCCTTTGAAAAAAACCCTCAGAAGGGAACCTCAGAAAAGACAGCAGACACACCCACGTGGATTTCGTCCTCACCTGCAAAACAAAAACACACATTATGAACAAAACACAGAGGATGAATGTTCAGATGATCCTGACTTCATCACAAAAACCACTACATTACTCAACATTATTAAACTTGTGCACCACCAAAACAATGTTAGCCATGAGCAGCCTATTGGCATTAAAAGAATTGAGAAAAATTTGTCAGATGTCATCAGGCCAGCCTTGTCAAACTCCACAACACGAGTTCTCATCGAAGGCAATGCTAAAAACTGGGCCTACACAACCATGCTTATCCTGAAAAACCACTATGAGGAGGCATTGGTGCAAGAAATGGCTAAACTCCAGCATTTCTCTTCCCAGGGCTGGGATAAATGCTTCAACACTGCCATCGTGTGGGCAAAACGGACTTTAGGCATGAGATTAAAAGACAAATCTATACATGAAGCTCATGCATTGGCAGAGGAGAAGTGGCAGACAACTGCTTTTTCCACTGACTCTGAGGAACACAGGGAGACAGTGGGGAGTCATAATAGATCTCCCCCTCCCCCTCCTACAGAAAACACAGTGGCTAAAAACATCATGGTGGTGCGGGCGGTTGTACACAGGGGGACGGATGCGCAGCCCTTGACTGAAACATCCGCCCCAGTCCCAGAAAAGCAGACAAAAATTGCCTCCACCATGACAGAGCCACAGAATGACTGGTCCCCCATGAGACAGGAGGACTCAGACAGTCATCCGGATGTGGGACAAAATTCTCCGGCCTCACCAAAAGAACAACGTACCCCTCGCTCGTGTCCTAATAAGGATGGGGAAGGGGACATCGTCCTGATTGAAGACGGGGACAGATGTGATATGGAAAATTTTGAGGTACAGAGAATGAGCCTGAGTCCTGATAAAATCACGAGCCTCAGGACAGCCACACAGGCCCGTTTAAGCGTTGAACTCAGCGCTCCTTTGGGAACACAGTGTGTCTCCCAGGGGGAAAACGGACCGAACAGGCACATAAGCACATCCAGAAAGATGGTCGATTGGAAGCTCACGGTCCGAAAAAAGTGGCTTATTGTCGGTGATTCTAACCTGTCCAGAATTCCTCCATTTAAAAACCCGGATCTCCAAATAGAGAGCTATCCGGGTGCCACTTTCAGACATATGGAGATGGTGATCAATAAAAATTCTCCCTCCACCAGTGTGGAACATGTGATCCTGTCGTTAGGGATCAACAGCCGGGCACAGAATGCCAAAGACACTGCCATTAAGCAGATGCAGGCAGCCTTAAGGGCGGCAAAAGATAAATTTCCTCTGGCACAAATTTGGGTGCCAGAGGTGAATTTTTCAGGTAAGCTTCCAACAAGAGAGCAGACACAACTAACCATCCTAAATGGACATATCTCAGCCAACCTGAAATACATCCCAGCTCTGTCCAGATCTGAGTTTCACACGGACAGTGATAATATACACTGGACAGTGGACACAGCTAAAAGCATGCTCAACCACTGGTTACGTTTTTTAAATTAGATATCCCCGCGAGCCTGCATGCACAGGAGGGGAACCGGAATGTGGTAATTCTATCAAAAAAATTTCATATTACCCCCCCACAACTTAGTTTACTTATGAAGGGCCTGACATTCATTCCGTCGGGCATGATGGGCAGAGTTCATCACAAAATACAAACACGATATGATCTACAACAATACCATAGGAGAATCAAACTGGCCGCTTATTTCCAAAATGAGACAGACTCGAACCCCCCTCCTTTTACACCCAAATCGGACTGGGTCCCGCCCGAAGATAAATTGCCTACAGAACTTCACACATTATTCCAGGCGGATTTAGAATATCTTAAAAAACATTTCAGATTGTCCCAGAATGAATCCAACCTAAGTCGGGAGGAAATAGATGCTCTAAAGGAATTGAGGGAAAACAAACATATTGTTATCAAGCCTGCTGATAAAGGCAGCGCCATAGTTATATGGGACAGGGAACAGTACTTATGGGAGGGATATAGACAGTTACTTGACCCCAAATACTACAAAAAATTAGAAAAACCCATCTATTTAGACACAATACTTATGATTAAGTATATAGTTCAATCCCTTTACAAGAAAAAATTTATTAATGCAAAACAGAAAACCTACCTATTGGGGAACGGGGAGCCCAGAAGTAGGAGGTTTTACATGCTCCCGAAAATACATAAAGATCGGTCCAAATGGAGCAAACCATATGAGATCCCCCCAGGGAGGCCTATAGTGTCGGATTGTGGCAGCGAGACGTACTATACGGCCGAATTCCTGGACTTTCATTTAAATCCCCTCTCGATTCGCCACCCTAGCTACATAAGGGACACGTACGATTTTGTCCAAAAAGTGAGAGGTTTGGAAATCCCAGAAAAGGCTATCTTGTTCACCATGGACATAGATAGCCTTTATACAAACATTGACATTCAGGAGGGAATAAGGGCCGTGAAAAATATTCTCCAGAAATACCCAGACACCTCTAGGCCTGATAAAGAACTCCTTCAGCTACTGACAATCAATCTGAGAAGGAATGATTTTGAATTCAATGGGGAATTCTTCCTACAGATCAAGGGCACGGCGATGGGCAAAAAATTCGCCCCTGCCTATGCCAACATATTTATGGCTGAATGGGAGGCCTCTGCATTGTCACGATGCTCCAAACGGCCTCTCCACTACTTCCGATATCTGGATGATATCTGGGGTGTATGGACTCACTCGGAGGAGGACTTCACTCAGTTTGTGGCTACACTGAATGACCACAATCCGTCCATAAAATTGAAATCCAACTCCAGTCGGCTATCCGTAGACTTCCTGGACACCACAACCTATAAGGGCACAGATTTCAGTTTATCACACAAACTGGACATAAAGGTTTTCTTCAAAGAAACAGACACACATGCTTTATTGCATAAAAAGAGTTTTCACCCTAAACACACTTACTCTGGCTTGGTTAAGTCACAGCTCCTGAGGTTCCATCGCATATGCACTCAGGAACGGGACTTCAGAGAGGCAACACAAATCCTCTTCAAAGCCCTCAGGCCACGTGGATATAACAGGTCCTTTTTGAGAGAAATATACAAATCCTACCTGTTAAGAAAGGCCCAGGCGGAGGGACCAAACATACCCTTCGTCCTGACATACTCCTCGGCGGCCATGAAACTGACCAGAGAGGTGAAATCCAACTTCCAAACCATATTGGGACAAACACAAAGGTTTAAGGAGCACAGAGTCATTGCAGCATTTAGGAAGAACAAAAGCTTACAGGATTATCTAATCAGGGCAAAACTCCATCCTCTTCACGAGGCAAAGCCCAAACACCAGGGGTATTACCTGAAACAGACAATGTATGTTCAAAACAAATTTACCAAAGAGGTCTTCAAAACTTACCAATCAGGCACGGTGCACAGCAGAAATTGTGTTTACCTCATCACCTGTACACAGTGTGGAGCCCAGTATGTAGGAGAAACGGGCAACACCGTTCTCGTTAGGATGACACAGCATAAACACAATATACAAAAAAGAAAAGAAACAAATACTTACCTGGTGCAGCATTTCCTGGAACATGGATGGGAATCCTTCCGGGTGACGATCCTGCAGGCCAACTCGCACTGGTCAGTTCTGCAGAGAAAAAGAGCAGAAAAGATTTGGATTAAAACACTGGGCACTATGCACCCCCAAGGCCTGAATGAGAAGTGAATCCGGTTGAGGCTATGGCATTGATGGCCCGTGCACACAGGTTAGCGCTCCTAACCCAATCCTATCCCTGACCCAACCACACTCCTATCCTAATCCCAACCCTAACCTACTACCAAACCTAACCTTAACCCACTCCTATTTCTAACCCTAAAACCCTAACCTTCACCCACTCCTAAACCTAACCTTAACCCACTCCTAAATTCTAACCCTAAAACCCTAACCCACTCCTAAACCTAACCTTAACCCACTCCTAAATTCTAACCCTAAAACCCTAACCCACTCCTAAACCTAACCTTAACCCACTCCTAAATTCTAACCCTAAAACCCTAACCCACTCCTAAACCTAACCTTAACCCACTCCTAAATTCTAACCCTAAAACCCTAACCCACTCCTAAACCTAACCTTAACCCACTCCTAAACCTAACCTTAACCCACTCCTCATTCTAACCCTAAGACCCTAACCGCTAACCCCAACCCCAACCCTAATCGGCCTGTGCCTCATGCTTATGGCACGCTCAATTTTTGACGGCTTCCTTCTCGGAATCAGTCCAGGTTGAATACTTGGGTCTGTGGACAGAAAAGACAAGAGGGATTATTGGTTATGTTCTTGTATTTATCCTTTTATTAATAATTGGATTATAGTGATTGTGCACAATAGCAGGTGCATAAACAAATGATTATGACCTTGTGAAAAAAATCTTTCCCCCTAAAAAAATTTGGATAAATATAAATTTAATTGAATTTCAAGTATATAATAATTATACTAATAATACAGGATTATTTCCCCCTAAAAAAAGTCCTTTGCAATTTTTTGAAAAAGGCAGCTAATTTTCTAATTGGCTGGCAAGGGTGGACTTTCAAATTCAAATGGGAAGAGGAGCCCATTGGTCCGTTTGAATTTAGTCCCGCCCCCGGGCTATAAAAAGAGATACCTGAGGATGCAGATTTCATTCATTGCTTCTAGCTCTGAGAGAGAAAGCCTGAGAGACTCCTTACATTACATTATCCTGATCCTCCACATATCTATATATTTTTCATTCCTGCTTTTTCAAGCCTTTTCTTTTTCAACCCATTCTTTTTATAATTATTTATTTATTTACCTTTAATCCATTTATTTCTCAATTTTTATTTTTTTATTTATTTTATTTATTTTATTCTCTTTCAAAAAAAAGCTTTTTTGAACAAGCCAGCCTGAAGAAGGTTCCAAGTGAACCGAAACGTTGCAACGGCTTGTTCACACTTTTCAATTTTCAAAAGTCACAGATATTGAATACTGTTTTTGGAACAAGAAATAATGTTTTTACCAGAAAAAGACGGGTGGACAGTGGTGACACACAGACGCAGACGCGCCACTCAGCCCACTGTCTGGCCTATGCCCTATCAACGTGGCAGGATGGACCGTCAGGCACGAGAAGAGAGAGTGCTCTCTTATGCCGACGCAGTCAAATATGGCAGCCACAGACGGGCAGCCAATACTTACCGTAATAATCCTCATCAAAGGTCTGATAGGCCAAAATTTTTGGAAACCCGGGCCCGCTTTGGGCCTGACACTTTTGTCCCTTTGAAAAAAACCCTCAGAAGGGAACCTCAGAAAAGACAGCAGACACACCCACGTGGATTTCGTCCTCACCTGCAAAACAAAAACACACATTATGAACAAAACACAGAGGATGAATGTTCAGATGATCCTGACTTCATCACAAAAACCACTACATTACTCAACATTATTAAACTTGTGCACCACCAAAACAATGTTAGCCATGAGCAGCCTATTGGCATTAAAAGAATTGAGAAAAATTTGTCAGATGTCATCAGGCCAGCCTTGTCAAACTCCACAACACGAGTTCTCATCGAAGGCAATGCTAAAAACTGGGCCTACACAACCATGCTTATCCTGAAAAACCACTATGAGGAGGCATTGGTGCAAGAAATGGCTAAACTCCAGCATTTCTCTTCCCAGGGCTGGGATAAATGCTTCAACACTGCCATCGTGTGGGCAAAACGGACTTTAGGCATGAGATTAAAAGACAAATCTATACATGAAGCTCATGCATTGGCAGAGGAGAAGTGGCAGACAACTGCTTTTTCCACTGACTCTGAGGAACACAGGGAGACAGTGGGGAGTCATAATAGATCTCCCCCTCCCCCTCCTACAGAAAACACAGTGGCTAAAAACATCATGGTGGTGCGGGCGGTTGTACACAGGGGGACGGATGCGCAGCCCTTGACTGAAACATCCGCCCCAGTCCCAGAAAAGCAGACAAAAATTGCCTCCACCATGACAGAGCCACAGAATGACTGGTCCCCCATGAGACAGGAGGACTCAGACAGTCATCCGGATGTGGGACAAAATTCTCCGGCCTCACCAAAAGAACAACGTACCCCTCGCTCGTGTCCTAATAAGGATGGGGAAGGGGACATCGTCCTGATTGAAGACGGGGACAGATGTGATATGGAAAATTTTGAGGTACAGAGAATGAGCCTGAGTCCTGATAAAATCACGAGCCTCAGGACAGCCACACAGGCCCGTTTAAGCGTTGAACTCAGCGCTCCTTTGGGAACACAGTGTGTCTCCCAGGGGGAAAACGGACCGAACAGGCACATAAGCACATCCAGAAAGATGGTCGATTGGAAGCTCACGGTCCGAAAAAAGTGGCTTATTGTCGGTGATTCTAACCTGTCCAGAATTCCTCCATTTAAAAACCCGGATCTCCAAATAGAGAGCTATCCGGGTGCCACTTTCAGACATATGGAGATGGTGATCAATAAAAATTCTCCCTCCACCAGTGTGGAACATGTGATCCTGTCGTTAGGGATCAACAGCCGGGCACAGAATGCCAAAGACACTGCCATTAAGCAGATGCAGGCAGCCTTAAGGGCGGCAAAAGATAAATTTCCTCTGGCACAAATTTGGGTGCCAGAGGTGAATTTTTCAGGTAAGCTTCCAACAAGAGAGCAGACACAACTAACCATCCTAAATGGACATATCTCAGCCAACCTGAAATACATCCCAGCTCTGTCCAGATCTGAGTTTCACACGGACAGTGATAATATACACTGGACAGTGGACACAGCTAAAAGCATGCTCAACCACTGGTTACGTTTTTTAAATTAGATATCCCCGCGAGCCTGCATGCACAGGAGGGGAACCGGAATGTGGTAATTCTATCAAAAAAATTTCATATTACCCCCCCACAACTTAGTTTACTTATGAAGGGCCTGACATTCATTCCGTCGGGCATGATGGGCAGAGTTCATCACAAAATACAAACACGATATGATCTACAACAATACCATAGGAGAATCAAACTGGCCGCTTATTTCCAAAATGAGACAGACTCGAACCCCCCTCCTTTTACACCCAAATCGGACTGGGTCCCGCCCGAAGATAAATTGCCTACAGAACTTCACACATTATTCCAGGCGGATTTAGAATATCTTAAAAAACATTTCAGATTGTCCCAGAATGAATCCAACCTAAGTCGGGAGGAAATAGATGCTCTAAAGGAATTGAGGGAAAACAAACATATTGTTATCAAGCCTGCTGATAAAGGCAGCGCCATAGTTATATGGGACAGGGAACAGTACTTATGGGAGGGATATAGACAGTTACTTGACCCCAAATACTACAAAAAATTAGAAAAACCCATCTATTTAGACACAATACTTATGATTAAGTATATAGTTCAATCCCTTTACAAGAAAAAATTTATTAATGCAAAACAGAAAACCTACCTATTGGGGAACGGGGAGCCCAGAAGTAGGAGGTTTTACATGCTCCCGAAAATACATAAAGATCGGTCCAAATGGAGCAAACCATATGAGATCCCCCCAGGGAGGCCTATAGTGTCGGATTGTGGCAGCGAGACGTACTATACGGCCGAATTCCTGGACTTTCATTTAAATCCCCTCTCGATTCGCCACCCTAGCTACATAAGGGACACGTACGATTTTGTCCAAAAAGTGAGAGGTTTGGAAATCCCAGAAAAGGCTATCTTGTTCACCATGGACATAGATAGCCTTTATACAAACATTGACATTCAGGAGGGAATAAGGGCCGTGAAAAATATTCTCCAGAAATACCCAGACACCTCTAGGCCTGATAAAGAACTCCTTCAGCTACTGACAATCAATCTGAGAAGGAATGATTTTGAATTCAATGGGGAATTCTTCCTACAGATCAAGGGCACGGCGATGGGCAAAAAATTCGCCCCTGCCTATGCCAACATATTTATGGCTGAATGGGAGGCCTCTGCATTGTCACGATGCTCCAAACGGCCTCTCCACTACTTCCGATATCTGGATGATATCTGGGGTGTATGGACTCACTCGGAGGAGGACTTCACTCAGTTTGTGGCTACACTGAATGACCACAATCCGTCCATAAAATTGAAATCCAACTCCAGTCGGCTATCCGTAGACTTCCTGGACACCACAACCTATAAGGGCACAGATTTCAGTTTATCACACAAACTGGACATAAAGGTTTTCTTCAAAGAAACAGACACACATGCTTTATTGCATAAAAAGAGTTTTCACCCTAAACACACTTACTCTGGCTTGGTTAAGTCACAGCTCCTGAGGTTCCATCGCATATGCACTCAGGAACGGGACTTCAGAGAGGCAACACAAATCCTCTTCAAAGCCCTCAGGCCACGTGGATATAACAGGTCCTTTTTGAGAGAAATATACAAATCCTACCTGTTAAGAAAGGCCCAGGCGGAGGGACCAAACATACCCTTCGTCCTGACATACTCCTCGGCGGCCATGAAACTGACCAGAGAGGTGAAATCCAACTTCCAAACCATATTGGGACAAACACAAAGGTTTAAGGAGCACAGAGTCATTGCAGCATTTAGGAAGAACAAAAGCTTACAGGATTATCTAATCAGGGCAAAACTCCATCCTCTTCACGAGGCAAAGCCCAAACACCAGGGGTATTACCTGAAACAGACAATGTATGTTCAAAACAAATTTACCAAAGAGGTCTTCAAAACTTACCAATCAGGCACGGTGCACAGCAGAAATTGTGTTTACCTCATCACCTGTACACAGTGTGGAGCCCAGTATGTAGGAGAAACGGGCAACACCGTTCTCGTTAGGATGACACAGCATAAACACAATATACAAAAAAGAAAAGAAACAAATACTTACCTGGTGCAGCATTTCCTGGAACATGGATGGGAATCCTTCCGGGTGACGATCCTGCAGGCCAACTCGCACTGGTCAGTTCTGCAGAGAAAAAGAGCAGAAAAGATTTGGATTAAAACACTGGGCACTATGCACCCCCAAGGCCTGAATGAGAAGTGAATCCGGTTGAGGCTATGGCATTGATGGCCCGTGCACACAGGTTAGCGCTCCTAACCCAATCCTATCCCTGACCCAACCACACTCCTATCCTAATCCCAACCCTAACCTACTACCAAACCTAACCTTAACCCACTCCTATTTCTAACCCTAAAACCCTAACCTTCACCCACTCCTAAACCTAACCTTAACCCACTCCTAAATTCTAACCCTAAAACCCTAACCCACTCCTAAACCTAACCTTAACCCACTCCTAAATTCTAACCCTAAAACCCTAACCCACTCCTAAACCTAACCTTAACCCACTCCTAAATTCTAACCCTAAAACCCTAACCCACTCCTAAACCTAACCTTAACCCACTCCTAAATTCTAACCCTAAAACCCTAACCCACTCCTAAACCTAACCTTAACCCACTCCTAAACCTAACCTTAACCCACTCCTCATTCTAACCCTAAGACCCTAACCGCTAACCCCAACCCCAACCCTAATCGGCCTGTGCCTCATGCTTATGGCACGCTCAATTTTTGACGGCTTCCTTCTCGGAATCAGTCCAGGTTGAATACTTGGGTCTGTGGACAGAAAAGACAAGAGGGATTATTGGTTATGTTCTTGTATTTATCCTTTTATTAATAATTGGATTATAGTGATTGTGCACAATAGCAGGTGCATAAACAAATGATTATGACCTTGTGAAAAAAATCTTTCCCCCTAAAAAAATTTGGATAAATATAAATTTAATTGAATTTCAAGTATATAATAATTATACTAATAATACAGGATTATTTCCCCCTAAAAAAAGTCCTTTGCAATTTTTTGAAAAAGGCAGCTAATTTTCTAATTGGCTGGCAAGGGTGGACTTTCAAATTCAAATGGGAAGAGGAGCCCATTGGTCCGTTTGAATTTAGTCCCGCCCCCGGGCTATAAAAAGAGATACCTGAGGATGCAGATTTCATTCATTGCTTCTAGCTCTGAGAGAGAAAGCCTGAGAGACTCCTTACATTACATTATCCTGATCCTCCACATATCTATATATTTTTCATTCCTGCTTTTTCAAGCCTTTTCTTTTTCAACCCATTCTTTTTATAATTATTTATTTATTTACCTTTAATCCATTTATTTCTCAATTTTTATTTTTTTATTTATTTTATTTATTTTATTCTCTTTCAAAAAAAAGCTTTTTTGAACAAGCCAGCCTGAAGAAGGTTCCAAGTGAACCGAAACGTTGCAACGGCTTGTTCACACTTTTCAATTTTCAAAAGTCACAGATATTGAATACTGTTTTTGGAACAAGAAATAATGTTTTTACCAGAAAAAGACGGGTGGACAGTGGTGACACACAGACGCAGACGCGCCACTCAGCCCACTGTCTGGCCTATGCCCTATCAACGTGGCAGGATGGACCGTCAGGCACGAGAAGAGAGAGTGCTCTCTTATGCCGACGCAGTCAAATATGGCAGCCACAGACGGGCAGCCAATACTTACCGTAATAATCCTCATCAAAGGTCTGATAGGCCAAAATTTTTGGAAACCCGGGCCCGCTTTGGGCCTGACACTTTTGTCCCTTTGAAAAAAACCCTCAGAAGGGAACCTCAGAAAAGACAGCAGACACACCCACGTGGATTTCGTCCTCACCTGCAAAACAAAAACACACATTATGAACAAAACACAGAGGATGAATGTTCAGATGATCCTGACTTCATCACAAAAACCACTACATTACTCAACATTATTAAACTTGTGCACCACCAAAACAATGTTAGCCATGAGCAGCCTATTGGCATTAAAAGAATTGAGAAAAATTTGTCAGATGTCATCAGGCCAGCCTTGTCAAACTCCACAACACGAGTTCTCATCGAAGGCAATGCTAAAAACTGGGCCTACACAACCATGCTTATCCTGAAAAACCACTATGAGGAGGCATTGGTGCAAGAAATGGCTAAACTCCAGCATTTCTCTTCCCAGGGCTGGGATAAATGCTTCAACACTGCCATCGTGTGGGCAAAACGGACTTTAGGCATGAGATTAAAAGACAAATCTATACATGAAGCTCATGCATTGGCAGAGGAGAAGTGGCAGACAACTGCTTTTTCCACTGACTCTGAGGAACACAGGGAGACAGTGGGGAGTCATAATAGATCTCCCCCTCCCCCTCCTACAGAAAACACAGTGGCTAAAAACATCATGGTGGTGCGGGCGGTTGTACACAGGGGGACGGATGCGCAGCCCTTGACTGAAACATCCGCCCCAGTCCCAGAAAAGCAGACAAAAATTGCCTCCACCATGACAGAGCCACAGAATGACTGGTCCCCCATGAGACAGGAGGACTCAGACAGTCATCCGGATGTGGGACAAAATTCTCCGGCCTCACCAAAAGAACAACGTACCCCTCGCTCGTGTCCTAATAAGGATGGGGAAGGGGACATCGTCCTGATTGAAGACGGGGACAGATGTGATATGGAAAATTTTGAGGTACAGAGAATGAGCCTGAGTCCTGATAAAATCACGAGCCTCAGGACAGCCACACAGGCCCGTTTAAGCGTTGAACTCAGCGCTCCTTTGGGAACACAGTGTGTCTCCCAGGGGGAAAACGGACCGAACAGGCACATAAGCACATCCAGAAAGATGGTCGATTGGAAGCTCACGGTCCGAAAAAAGTGGCTTATTGTCGGTGATTCTAACCTGTCCAGAATTCCTCCATTTAAAAACCCGGATCTCCAAATAGAGAGCTATCCGGGTGCCACTTTCAGACATATGGAGATGGTGATCAATAAAAATTCTCCCTCCACCAGTGTGGAACATGTGATCCTGTCGTTAGGGATCAACAGCCGGGCACAGAATGCCAAAGACACTGCCATTAAGCAGATGCAGGCAGCCTTAAGGGCGGCAAAAGATAAATTTCCTCTGGCACAAATTTGGGTGCCAGAGGTGAATTTTTCAGGTAAGCTTCCAACAAGAGAGCAGACACAACTAACCATCCTAAATGGACATATCTCAGCCAACCTGAAATACATCCCAGCTCTGTCCAGATCTGAGTTTCACACGGACAGTGATAATATACACTGGACAGTGGACACAGCTAAAAGCATGCTCAACCACTGGTTACGTTTTTTAAATTAGATATCCCCGCGAGCCTGCATGCACAGGAGGGGAACCGGAATGTGGTAATTCTATCAAAAAAATTTCATATTACCCCCCCACAACTTAGTTTACTTATGAAGGGCCTGACATTCATTCCGTCGGGCATGATGGGCAGAGTTCATCACAAAATACAAACACGATATGATCTACAACAATACCATAGGAGAATCAAACTGGCCGCTTATTTCCAAAATGAGACAGACTCGAACCCCCCTCCTTTTACACCCAAATCGGACTGGGTCCCGCCCGAAGATAAATTGCCTACAGAACTTCACACATTATTCCAGGCGGATTTAGAATATCTTAAAAAACATTTCAGATTGTCCCAGAATGAATCCAACCTAAGTCGGGAGGAAATAGATGCTCTAAAGGAATTGAGGGAAAACAAACATATTGTTATCAAGCCTGCTGATAAAGGCAGCGCCATAGTTATATGGGACAGGGAACAGTACTTATGGGAGGGATATAGACAGTTACTTGACCCCAAATACTACAAAAAATTAGAAAAACCCATCTATTTAGACACAATACTTATGATTAAGTATATAGTTCAATCCCTTTACAAGAAAAAATTTATTAATGCAAAACAGAAAACCTACCTATTGGGGAACGGGGAGCCCAGAAGTAGGAGGTTTTACATGCTCCCGAAAATACATAAAGATCGGTCCAAATGGAGCAAACCATATGAGATCCCCCCAGGGAGGCCTATAGTGTCGGATTGTGGCAGCGAGACGTACTATACGGCCGAATTCCTGGACTTTCATTTAAATCCCCTCTCGATTCGCCACCCTAGCTACATAAGGGACACGTACGATTTTGTCCAAAAAGTGAGAGGTTTGGAAATCCCAGAAAAGGCTATCTTGTTCACCATGGACATAGATAGCCTTTATACAAACATTGACATTCAGGAGGGAATAAGGGCCGTGAAAAATATTCTCCAGAAATACCCAGACACCTCTAGGCCTGATAAAGAACTCCTTCAGCTACTGACAATCAATCTGAGAAGGAATGATTTTGAATTCAATGGGGAATTCTTCCTACAGATCAAGGGCACGGCGATGGGCAAAAAATTCGCCCCTGCCTATGCCAACATATTTATGGCTGAATGGGAGGCCTCTGCATTGTCACGATGCTCCAAACGGCCTCTCCACTACTTCCGATATCTGGATGATATCTGGGGTGTATGGACTCACTCGGAGGAGGACTTCACTCAGTTTGTGGCTACACTGAATGACCACAATCCGTCCATAAAATTGAAATCCAACTCCAGTCGGCTATCCGTAGACTTCCTGGACACCACAACCTATAAGGGCACAGATTTCAGTTTATCACACAAACTGGACATAAAGGTTTTCTTCAAAGAAACAGACACACATGCTTTATTGCATAAAAAGAGTTTTCACCCTAAACACACTTACTCTGGCTTGGTTAAGTCACAGCTCCTGAGGTTCCATCGCATATGCACTCAGGAACGGGACTTCAGAGAGGCAACACAAATCCTCTTCAAAGCCCTCAGGCCACGTGGATATAACAGGTCCTTTTTGAGAGAAATATACAAATCCTACCTGTTAAGAAAGGCCCAGGCGGAGGGACCAAACATACCCTTCGTCCTGACATACTCCTCGGCGGCCATGAAACTGACCAGAGAGGTGAAATCCAACTTCCAAACCATATTGGGACAAACACAAAGGTTTAAGGAGCACAGAGTCATTGCAGCATTTAGGAAGAACAAAAGCTTACAGGATTATCTAATCAGGGCAAAACTCCATCCTCTTCACGAGGCAAAGCCCAAACACCAGGGGTATTACCTGAAACAGACAATGTATGTTCAAAACAAATTTACCAAAGAGGTCTTCAAAACTTACCAATCAGGCACGGTGCACAGCAGAAATTGTGTTTACCTCATCACCTGTACACAGTGTGGAGCCCAGTATGTAGGAGAAACGGGCAACACCGTTCTCGTTAGGATGACACAGCATAAACACAATATACAAAAAAGAAAAGAAACAAATACTTACCTGGTGCAGCATTTCCTGGAACATGGATGGGAATCCTTCCGGGTGACGATCCTGCAGGCCAACTCGCACTGGTCAGTTCTGCAGAGAAAAAGAGCAGAAAAGATTTGGATTAAAACACTGGGCACTATGCACCCCCAAGGCCTGAATGAGAAGTGAATCCGGTTGAGGCTATGGCATTGATGGCCCGTGCACACAGGTTAGCGCTCCTAACCCAATCCTATCCCTGACCCAACCACACTCCTATCCTAATCCCAACCCTAACCTACTACCAAACCTAACCTTAACCCACTCCTATTTCTAACCCTAAAACCCTAACCTTCACCCACTCCTAAACCTAACCTTAACCCACTCCTAAATTCTAACCCTAAAACCCTAACCCACTCCTAAACCTAACCTTAACCCACTCCTAAATTCTAACCCTAAAACCCTAACCCACTCCTAAACCTAACCTTAACCCACTCCTAAATTCTAACCCTAAAACCCTAACCCACTCCTAAACCTAACCTTAACCCACTCCTAAATTCTAACCCTAAAACCCTA
>NW_026869662.1:22500-34980 GCF_030014155.1 Tachysurus vachellii
CCACCCCCCCCCACCCCCACCCCCCCACCCCCCCCCCCCCCCCCCCACCCCCCCCCCCAACCCCCCCCCCAACCCCCACCCCCCCCCCCCCCCCCCCCCCCCCCCCCCCACCCCCCCCCCCACCCACCCCCCCCCCCCCCCCCCCCCAACCCCCCCAAACCCCCCAACACACCCCACCCCCCCCCCCCCCCCCAGCGCCCCCCCCCCCGCCCCCGCCCCCGCCCCCCCCCCCCCCCCCCCCCCCCCCCCCCCCCCCCCCCCCCCCCCGCCCCCCCCCCCCCCTCCCCGCCCACCCCCCCATCCCCACCCCCCCCCGCCCCCCACCCCCCCCCCCCCCCGCCCGGGCGCCGCGCCCCCCCCCCCCCCGCCCCCCCCCCCCCCCCCCCCCCCCCCCACCCACCCACCCCCCCCCCCGCCCCCCCCCCCCCCCCACACCCCCACCCACCCCCCCCCCCCGACCCCCCACCCCCCACCAACCCCCTCACCCAACCCCACAAACCCAAAACCCTCACCCCTACCCCCTCCCACCCCTCAACCCTCACCCTCCCCTCCCCCTCCCCCCTCCCTCTCCCCCTCCCCCCCTCCCCCCCCCCCCCCTCACCCACCCTCCCACCCCCTAAAATGTAATCATTTATCTTAATGAATAAATAAATCATGAGGATTATTTTCTTAAAAAATGATCTTCATCCTAATAAGTAAATAAATAAATATATTATTTGTTCACTTAAATCATTATTTTTTATCTTAATAAATAAATTGTTTATCCAATTGGCTATGGGACACGAGCCGAGGAGTGATCGCCCTACGGCTAGCCGCCATGGATGAGGGTGTATAGTAATGAAAGGCTGAAACACCCTGTGACTCTATGGTTTACTACTGATGACGTGTCTCACTATTTAGGATGTCGTCGGGCTAAAGAGGGCTTTAATTTAGTCTGTACCCTTAGCCCTAAATAGCATTTAGTGCGTTCTCCATTCCTGAACCCTAAAACATAACCGCAGGTTTCCATTTCTAAGCCCTAAACATAACCATGTATCTAGCTCTGGTGGTTGGAGCCCTAAACCTAACCCTAAAACTTAACCCTAAACTTAACCCTAATTTTTAGAACCCTACACCTAACTCTCAGCCCTAAACATAACCGTGTTTCTAGCCCTAGGGTTTAGAGCCCTAAGCCTAACCCTAAAACTTAACCGTTAGCCCTAAACCTAATTCCCAGCCCTAAACATAACCAGAGATTTAAAGCGCGTTCGTAACCCTAATTTTTCGAACCGTAAACCTAACTTTTAGCCCTAAACATAACCTTAGGCGTCGTCTGAGGTCGGAACCCTAATTCAGACCGACCTCCAACTCTAGAAGAGCGCTTTAAGCTCGTAACCCTAAATAGGCGATGTGTGTTCGTTCGCCGTGACGGTGGTGGCCGAAAACGAGGCCCGAGTGGCAGGCCCGTGCACAACGTTGGTTCTGGTTCACTCCCGGAGCCACGGTCTTTTCCCCTAACCTAACCCAGCCAGTGCCGCCCTCGGACACCTCGTTGGAAGCCATCTCCACGTGACGCGTGATCCTGGTGGGCAGAGGTTAAAAAACTTTAACTGTTAACCTCAGTAAAATAAACAAAACGTAATGTCTTGATATACACACCCACCGAGGCACCCCATTAGTTGGGGGCGACAGTTTCGATGCTCATTCATGAGCGCGTGCTGTAGCGATCGGGCCGAATGACACGGGCGATCCGTGCTCTATGGGCGGCCGAACAGACAGGCGCCGGGGCGTAAGCGCGAGGGATATAAGAGGGACGGGAAGCGTAAGCGCATCGTAGTCTTAAGGGTCATGGGTTACGTTTCCGGAGCACGGTTTGGGATTAGCCCGAATCTAGCGTAGGGGTCTGCCGCCCTCGACGCAGGATACCGAGGAGAAAGGCCAAGAATGACCCATGACTTTTCTCGTGCCACCCTCAGAGGTCTGGTCCACCCTGAAGGGAACGGCGATCGTTAGCTTAGGCTCTGGTTGCGTGCCTCGACCACCGAGCAGATGCCCGCTTCGTATTGCCCTTAATAGATCTCCGCTGGCCTTGTAGCGACCCTAAAATAGGCGCCCGCCGGCCCAATCTTACCCCGTTCAGAGCGTTAAAGCTCAGGCATGAATACGGAGATTCAAGAAATAGGCGTCGTAGGTTATTAGGCCTAAAATTAATTTAATTAAAATAACTTAATTAATTTTCTAAATAGGTTAATAATCACGGATTAGATTTAAAATAAGGGGGAGATGGTAACTACGCTCCATCCTGCTAAAATAATGTTTGGACCGGAAACTTAGGCCTGAACTTTAAATTAGAGGCGTTTATTAGCTATTTTAATTTAAATTAGTAAACTCTTATTTTAGCAGCGATCCAAAATCTCTTTAAATTCCACCTTAGACGGGCTTTGACCCATTTCCAACCAGTTAAATGGTGTTTAAGGGGTTTTAGACCTATAATTTGCATAACTCCGCCCATAAAGTCAATTTTGGAGTACATTTTAACTAATAACTCCAGAAGGACAAAAGATAGAGAAAAAGCGTTTTTTGCGGCGTGTTAGACATAATAAAATATATAAACTACAATATAAAGTGAAAATTCACCCTCAGTGAGAAAATTAGGCCGATTAAGGATCTGGACTGGCCTCCCACTGAAAAAAGCTCAACTTGGCTGGGAATTATACTGTCTTTTTGAGAGATTTTTCCTAGAGGGCTACCCAGTAGAAGCTTGTTGACCTGGTCTGGGGTCATCCGCTGGGATCTGTGGGCTCAACATATCCTTCGCGGGGCACAGCACTCTGCCCGTGTGGTCCCGGAAACCTGGCGGTGTTAACAAAAAGGGCCACTGGCAGAGAGGTGAGTCATGGTCTTCTACCTGTCTTCACCTTGTTTAAATGTGTGGAAAATGTTTATTGTGTGACGGTTCAGGTATGATAGTAATGTGCAGCTTTAACACTATAGTGGTAAATAGGGCTTTAAATTTAGACATTTGTCTCACTTAGCAAATTAATAGGATTATTTTCCTTAAAAAATTATCTGTTTTATCTTAAATAAATAAATAATTTATTCTATTATTATGCTGCGCTAACATATTATTATTGTAAATAGGACTTTAAAGCAATCATTCTACTAAATAGGACCCTAAATGTAATCATTTATCTTAATGAATAAATAAATCATGAGGATTATTTTCTTAAAAAATGATCTTCATCCTAATAAGTAAATAAATAAATATATTATTTGTTCACTTAAATCATTATTTTTTATCTTAATAAATAAATTGTTTATCCAATTGGCTATGGGACACGAGCCGAGGAGTGATCGCCCTACGGCTAGCCGCCATGGATGAGGGTGTATAGTAATGAAAGGCTGAAACACCCTGTGACTCTATGGTTTACTACTGATGACGTGTCTCACTATTTAGGATGTCGTCGGGCTAAAGAGGGCTTTAATTTAGTCTGTACCCTTAGCCCTAAATAGCATTTAGTGCGTTCTCCATTCCTGAACCCTAAAACATAACCGCAGGTTTCCATTTCTAAGCCCTAAACATAACCATGTATCTAGCTCTGGTGGTTGGAGCCCTAAACCTAACCCTAAAACTTAACCCTAAACTTAACCCTAATTTTTAGAACCCTACACCTAACTCTCAGCCCTAAACATAACCGTGTTTCTAGCCCTAGGGTTTAGAGCCCTAAGCCTAACCCTAAAACTTAACCGTTAGCCCTAAACCTAATTCCCAGCCCTAAACATAACCAGAGATTTAAAGCGCGTTCGTAACCCTAATTTTTCGAACCGTAAACCTAACTTTTAGCCCTAAACATAACCTTAGGCGTCGTCTGAGGTCGGAACCCTAATTCAGACCGACCTCCAACTCTAGAAGAGCGCTTTAAGCTCGTAACCCTAAATAGGCGATGTGTGTTCGTTCGCCGTGACGGTGGTGGCCGAAAACGAGGCCCGAGTGGCAGGCCCGTGCACAACGTTGGTTCTGGTTCACTCCCGGAGCCACGGTCTTTTCCCCTAACCTAACCCAGCCAGTGCCGCCCTCGGACACCTCGTTGGAAGCCATCTCCACGTGACGCGTGATCCTGGTGGGCAGAGGTTAAAAAACTTTAACTGTTAACCTCAGTAAAATAAACAAAACGTAATGTCTTGATATACACACCCACCGAGGCACCCCATTAGTTGGGGGCGACAGTTTCGATGCTCATTCATGAGCGCGTGCTGTAGCGATCGGGCCGAATGACACGGGCGATCCGTGCTCTATGGGCGGCCGAACAGACAGGCGCCGGGGCGTAAGCGCGAGGGATATAAGAGGGACGGGAAGCGTAAGCGCATCGTAGTCTTAAGGGTCATGGGTTACGTTTCCGGAGCACGGTTTGGGATTAGCCCGAATCTAGCGTAGGGGTCTGCCGCCCTCGACGCAGGATACCGAGGAGAAAGGCCAAGAATGACCCATGACTTTTCTCGTGCCACCCTCAGAGGTCTGGTCCACCCTGAAGGGAACGGCGATCGTTAGCTTAGGCTCTGGTTGCGTGCCTCGACCACCGAGCAGATGCCCGCTTCGTATTGCCCTTAATAGATCTCCGCTGGCCTTGTAGCGACCCTAAAATAGGCGCCCGCCGGCCCAATCTTACCCCGTTCAGAGCGTTAAAGCTCAGGCATGAATACGGAGATTCAAGAAATAGGCGTCGTAGGTTATTAGGCCTAAAATTAATTTAATTAAAATAACTTAATTAATTTTCTAAATAGGTTAATAATCACGGATTAGATTTAAAATAAGGGGGAGATGGTAACTACGCTCCATCCTGCTAAAATAATGTTTGGACCGGAAACTTAGGCCTGAACTTTAAATTAGAGGCGTTTATTAGCTATTTTAATTTAAATTAGTAAACTCTTATTTTAGCAGCGATCCAAAATCTCTTTAAATTCCACCTTAGACGGGCTTTGACCCATTTCCAACCAGTTAAATGGTGTTTAAGGGGTTTTAGACCTATAATTTGCATAACTCCGCCCATAAAGTCAATTTTGGAGTACATTTTAACTAATAACTCCAGAAGGACAAAAGATAGAGAAAAAGCGTTTTTTGCGGCGTGTTAGACATAATAAAATATATAAACTACAATATAAAGTGAAAATTCACCCTCAGTGAGAAAATTAGGCCGATTAAGGATCTGGACTGGCCTCCCACTGAAAAAAGCTCAACTTGGCTGGGAATTATACTGTCTTTTTGAGAGATTTTTCCTAGAGGGCTACCCAGTAGAAGCTTGTTGACCTGGTCTGGGGTCATCCGCTGGGATCTGTGGGCTCAACATATCCTTCGCGGGGCACAGCACTCTGCCCGTGTGGTCCCGGAAACCTGGCGGTGTTAACAAAAAGGGCCACTGGCAGAGAGGTGAGTCATGGTCTTCTACCTGTCTTCACCTTGTTTAAATGTGTGGAAAATGTTTATTGTGTGACGGTTCAGGTATGATAGTAATGTGCAGCTTTAACACTATAGTGGTAAATAGGGCTTTAAATTTAGACATTTGTCTCACTTAGCAAATTAATAGGATTATTTTCCTTAAAAAATTATCTGTTTTATCTTAAATAAATAAATAATTTATTCTATTATTATGCTGCGCTAACATATTATTATTGTAAATAGGACTTTAAAGCAATCATTCTACTAAATAGGACCCTAAATGTAATCATTTATCTTAATGAATAAATAAATCATGAGGATTATTTTCTTAAAAAATGATCTTCATCCTAATAAGTAAATAAATAAATATATTATTTGTTCACTTAAATCATTATTTTTTATCTTAATAAATAAATTGTTTATCCAATTGGCTATGGGACACGAGCCGAGGAGTGATCGCCCTACGGCTAGCCGCCATGGATGAGGGTGTATAGTAATGAAAGGCTGAAACACCCGGTGATTCTATGGTTTACTACTGATGACGTGTCTCACTATTTAGGATGTCGTCGGGCTAAAGAGGGCTTTAATTTAGTCTGTACCCTTAGCCCTAAATAGCATTTAGTGCGTTCTCCATTCCTGAACCCTAAAACATAACCGCAGGTTTCCATTTCTAAGCCCTAAACATAACCATGTATCTAGCTCTGGTGGTTGGAGCCCTAAACCTAACCCTAAAACTTAACCCTAAACTTAACCCTAATTTTTAGAACCCTACACCTAACTCTCAGCCCTAAACATAACCGTGTTTCTAGCCCTAGGGTTTAGAGCCCTAAGCCTAACCCTAAAACTTAACCGTTAGCCCTAAACCTAATTCCCAGCCCTAAACATAACCAGAGATTTAAAGCGCGTTCGTAACCCTAATTTTTCGAACCGTAAACCTAACTTTTAGCCCTAAACATAACCTTAGGCGTCGTCTGAGGTCGGAACCCTAATTCAGACCGACCTCCAACTCTAGAAGAGCGCTTTAAGCTCGTAACCCTAAATAGGCGATGTGTGTTCGTTCGCCGTGACGGTGGTGGCCGAAAACGAGGCCCGAGTGGCAGGCCCGTGCACAACGTTGGTTCTGGTTCACTCCCGGAGCCACGGTCTTTTCCCCTAACCTAACCCTAACCCTAACCCTAACCCTAACCCTAACCCTAGCTGTGCAATAACATGCGTCGGCCCGTGCCTTTCCCTTGTCTCCCTATTCAAACCGCGCAGGTTAAGACCCTGTGATGGGGGGAGTCATTGTATACTTTCAAAAACCTAACCCTAACCCTAACCCACAACCCCTAACCCCAATCCCAAACCCTAACCCTAACCCCAATTCCCTATCCCCACGGGCCTGGACCCGGGCCTCGGTATTTCCCCTAACCTAACCCTAACCCTAACCCTAGCCGCCTAATCCTAGAACCTAGCCCTAAACCTAATCTTAACCCTAACCATAACCGATAAACTCCAATTCGGACCGCTAGGCTAACCAGACTCCAAACCCAACCAGTTTTAGCTCTAAAAATCCCTAATATTACAATTTGGCTCTAAAAAACCTAAAAACAAAATCCAAAACTTATTTGCAAAAGATAACTTTCAAAATTGACCCAAAAAACATCTTGAATTGGATCTAATAACTCTGCATCTAAAACAGACCTAATACGCAGAACTTGATTACCTAATTCGACCTAGCTAGTTAATTGAATTTACTAAATTGATTGATTAAAATTTTAATTAATTTATTAATATAATTGTTGGATTAATGTAGCTTATTAATTGATTGCTTTATTAATTGGTTAATGGTTCAAATTAATTTGTTACTTAATTTAATTTTAATTGATTACAAATTAAATAAACCTGATTGGGATAATTTTAATTTGGACTAATACGCTAATTTGGACTCTTTCCTTGACAACGCAATTTGGCTCTAAATACCCCTAATCGAAGCTCTAAAATATTTATCATTCCCTATAAGTTAAAAAATTAACCCAAACCACTTGAAATTGAAATTAGGACCCTAAATCAAAATAAAATCACCCAAAACCTAATTAGAATCGTTCCAAAGTCTCTAAATCGTATTTTTTTATATATTTTATTCATAATTATATTTACTTGTGTATTTTTATTAATTGTGTCCAAAAAATACATAATTAATGCTGCAGATGACGCCATTTCAACACAGGCTCCGCCTAAATGCACAGAGAGGATTCTGGGAACAGAATCAAAGGCTAATATCTCGGCAACCGTTCGAGCTATCGACATGCCGTTTTTTTTGCCGTGTGCATCATGTTCTACTGTTTCAGAAGACATCAAAATAAAAAAACACACCAGAAATTTTATGTTTCTACCCTCTTTGGGAAAACGGTTCACAGATATGTAGTTTCAGCTTGATCCATGGAGATTCGAGCTGGGGGGCGGCTGCGTTAGTAGAAGCCTGATTGTTTCCCGAAACTATTCCATCGGAATAACGTAGGGAAGGAATCCGCTGACGTACGCTTAACCCACGGGGACCCAACCCAGTAGAAGCTTGATGGCTTCCTGACGGATTTCATTTTGGAATTTGTGAGGAGGTCATCCGCTGGATTGCTACCCAGCCAGGGCCATCTGGAGGTGACGCTTTTTGCGTTGCGCTCTAGACCTCTGGTTTTAGCTAGGACAGGGAACGAACTGAGCATCTCGGATACCTAGCGGTGTTAACGAAGAGGTGCTTGGCTAGTGCCCTGCCACGCTTCCCGGACCCGTGAGCTGCGGCCGTCGGACCCGTTCGCAGACCCTAGGTGAGTATTCGGCCTCCGAGGTGAGTCTTCGGCCTCCACGGGTCTTCTAGGACGGCGTTGGACTCCTTTCACGGACACGTTCGCTGACCCTGCCCGCTTGTCTCGGGAAACCTTGCGGTGTTAACGAGAGACATTCTGGGGGGGTGAGGTAAGTTGCCGGCCTCCCTGGGTCCACTAGGACAGCACGCAGGGCGGTGGTCTGGGGCCAACAGACCTTAAATGGGGCCAAGCCTTCTACTGGTGGCTAGCACCAACCACACGACAGTCCATCATGCACCTCACTGCACTCACACCAGATTACCTTCCTAAGGTTTTAAATTTCTTAGAAAATAGTCTGGCGAACAGTTGGATAGAAACACTACTCAAGTAATCTTGGCGCTGTAATTTTGCCACTATTACTGTCTATAGTTATAACAATAAATAGGAGAAACTAAAATAAGATAGGGAAAGATAGTGTATTGCTGGTAGCTAAAGCTTAACCATTTTCACACCTAAACTCACTCTAAACGCAATTTTCACGCCTAAACTCACTCTGCTCTCCTTCACGTCCGCTCTCATCTTTTAGGACTAAATGATAGATGGTATAAATAAATAAATAAATAAATGAATAAATATATAGATAAAATAGGTTAATAGGCAAAATAGTTCATTGACTCCACCAATACGGAGGAGTTACTTAGCTTTAGCATTAGTCAACTTCTGATTGGACATGGGACACAAGCCAAGGCTTGATCGACCTATGGCTGGCCGCCTCAGAGGAGGGTGTACAGTGATCAAAGGCCGAAACGCCCGGTGAATCTGAGGTGCACTGCTGATGATGTGTCCTAAAATTCATAAAATGTTTGTTTTTAATTCCTTAAATAGGCCAATACTTCTAAAATGTTTTTTAAAATAAATAAATAAATAAATAAATAAATAAATAAATAGATAAATAAATGTAAACATACCTGAAGTTAAAAACCTTAAAACTTGTTGACCTTGGAGATTGACCCACTCATTCCGGTGGCTCACCTCCCTTGTTATCTCAAAAACCCAGTGGGGTCTCAACCAAAACAAAGTTCTGACAGAGCGATAGCTGTGCAATAACATGCGTCGGCCCGTGCCTTTTCCTTGTCTCCCTATTCAAACCGCGCAGGTTAAGACCCTGTGATGGGGGGAGTCATTGTATACTTTCAAAAACCTAACCCTAACCCTAACCCTAACCCTAACCCTAACCCCTAACCCTAACCCTAACCCTAACCCTAACCCTAGGGCCAAATTTATCACAGGAAGAAGTGAGAGCACTGAGTGATTTAAGGAACAATAAGCATATTGTTATCAAGCCGGCAGACAAGGGTAGTTCGGTGGTGATTATGGGACGGGACCAGTACATTTTTGAGGTTCAGCGCCAATTAAAGGACACGATTTATTATAAAAAATTAAAAGAGCCGGTCTACTTAAAAACGGTACCGATAGTTCATTCCATTATAGACACATTAAAAAACAAGGGATTCATTAGTAGTAAACAAGGGCAATATTTAAAAGGGGATAAGGAACCGAGGGAACGGCGATTTTATATTTTACCAAAAATTCATAAAGATCCTAAAAGTTGGACTGTGCCTTACGAGATTCCCCCTGGAAGGCCAATTGTCTCGGACTGTGGATCGGAAACATATCAAACGGCAGAGTTCATAGATTATCATCTCAATCCATTGGCTGTCATTCACCCTTCATATGTGAAGGACACGTACCATTTTCTTGAGATTGTTAAACAATTGAAAGTTCCAGAACAGTCTATGCTTTTTAGTATAGACGTAGAGAGTTTATATACAAACATAGATATTAAATCGGGATTGGAAGTGGTTAAAAAAATCTTTGAAAAAAATCCAAACCCCAACAGACCGGATGAGGAACTTCTACAATTATTGGAGATTAATTTGACCAAAAATGATTTTGTATTTAATGGGAAATATTATTTGCAAATTAAGGGGACCGCAATGGGGAAGAGGTTTGCCCCCGCATACGCCAATATATTTATGGCTAATTGGGAGGAAGAAGCTCTGGCAAAAAGTCCCAAGAAGCCTCTTCACTATTTACGATACTTGGACGATATCTGGGGGATTTGGTGTCACACGAAAAAGGATTTTGAGGACTTCATGGAAATTCTTAATGGTCATGATCCATCGATTAAGTTAAAACACACAACACACCATCAGTCCATTGATTTCCTAGATACTACAATTTACAAAGGACCAGCGTTTGAGGGGAGTAACAGATTGGATGTTAAAGTTTTCTTTAAGGAGACGGATACTCATGCTTTGTTGTTTAGGACTAGTTTTCATCCACAACATACATTTAAGGGATTGGTGAAATCACAGTTATTGCGTTTTCACAGGATTTGTACTCAAACAAGCAGTTTTTGGGAAGCAGTAAAGATTCTATTTGGGTCCTTGAGAAAAAGGGGGTACTCGAGGTCATTTTTGAGACAATGTCTAAAAACCTTTAGGGAGGTAAAAGGCACATCAGATAACAGGATTATTCCTTTGATCACTAGGTACTCATCCATGAGTAAAACCCTAAACAGGATTATGAAGGACAATTATGAGGCCTATATACATAATACTGGAGTTTTGACTGATTTCCAGGTAATTTCAGCATATAGAAAAAACAGAAACTTACGAGATTATCTGGTTAGAGCCAAACTAGAACCTGTACAACAGGACAAAAGGGGACTCAAATTGGATTCATTTTCAGTTTTGACATATGTTAGAAATAAAATGAATAAGACAATCTATAAAATTAATCAAAAATTTACGCCACAAACTCAGAATTGTGTTTATATGATTTTCTGTACAAAGTGTGGGAAACAATATGTTGGAGAAACAAAGAATTCGATTAAGACAAGAATGTGGCAACATAGATACACAATTAAACATAAAAAAGAGATGTACACTCCCTTGGTTAGACACTTTATTTTACATGGCATACAGGCACTTAGAGTGGCAGGTTTACAGAGCAATTTATGTTGGTCAGACAAGCAAAGAAAAGGCTATGAAAGACGGTGGATTTTTAGGTTACAGACACAGGAACCGGTGGGTCTTAATCTTAAGTATAATTAAAGTTTAGCGCACAGTCAGATCACAGATGAGTACGGCATTTTTTCCCCCCCGACCCCTACCGTTTGGTTTGGTTGGAATCCTAACCCCAGAACACACGGGATTTTCCAATAAAGACCTAACCCTAACCCCAACCCTAATCCCAACCCTAATCCTAATCCTAGCCCTAATCCTAACCCCAACCCTAATCCTAACCCTAACCCCAACCCCAAATCCTAGCCCTAATCCTAACCCCAACCCTAACCCTACCCCTAATCCTAACCCTAACCCTAACCCCAACCCCAAATCCTAGCCCTAATCCTAACCCCAACCCCAACCCTAACCCTAACCCCAACCCTAACCCCAACCCTAATCCTAACCTCAGTCCTGAAACCCAACCCCAATCCTAAAGTAGGGCCCCGACCTTAAGCCCTAACTCTAACCCTAATTCCTGGCTTTACACTTGTATGAAAACTAATATTTTTTTTGAAGAGGGGTATTTCTTAATCCTAGCTTGTTTTAGTTACTAATTATTTGGGTACGTTCAAGTATATGTTGATCTATTTATTTTCTTTGTCTAATACTAGTTTTTATATGTTTCTGTGTATAGATGTGTACATGTACATATGTATATGCATATGTTTTGTTATTTAGTATAACTTATTTTATATATTATATATTATATATTGTATATTATTTTTATAGATTTATATATATATATATATATATATTTTAAGTATAAAACGGTATATAACATTAAATAATAGAATTTGTTATTATGATTTATTATATATTATTAGGTTATATCATCATTTTTTTTCATTAATAACACCCTGCTCTATATATGTTTTATATCTTACTATTTTTCATAACAAAAAAAAGGGAAGGAACATTTGGCCAACAAAAAAGATTTGGGAGAGAAAAGGGAGGGGCCGCGTGTGTGTGTGTGAGGGAGGCTGTATACAGGGGAGAGGAACAGAGGCTGCTCATTTCGGGTTTGGCTTTTGACAGAGCAACATCTCCTTATTGTTTGATGCCTGTAGCCAAACTTTTTTTTCCATTATTATTGGTGATTGTGCCCTAGCCTGAAGAAGACCGTAGCGGTCGAAACGTCGCGACAGGGCACAGTTTTTTTTGGGGAGTTTTCAGTTTTGATGCTGTTTTAGTTTGATTTTTCGTTTTGGATTAT